>NC_082690.1:2378474-2640974 GCF_949987515.2 Delphinus delphis | reverse complement strand
GAGCACACGCGCCCCTCAATCCTGATTAACAGGAATTAGTGGCGTGCGGCTAATCCTCCCGCGCTCCGTTAGTGCTCTCAGGCCTGCAGAGGGACCTGGCGGCCCTCCCCACCCGGACCGGCCTCCCTGCATCCGCTGACCGGGGCGTCTAGCCAGGGGCAGGAGGAGGACGTGGTGGCTGGAAAACTTTCTCCACCGAGCTGCACAGAACACCCATGCACTGTACGTGTGCCCTTTCCTTTTCCTTCTTCCAGAGTCCGTGTCCCTTGTTTCCCGTAGATCATCACAGCACGGGAGACCACGCGATTCATGCCCGTGAAAGAATTAGGAGAACAAACCCAGAGAACTGGGAGAATTTAACCCAGGACTGCCTGCTCAGTGGACGACTCTGGGCATCCTTTCTCCCCGCCCAGCCCAGCCTGAGAAGATGGTGGCTGATTTGCTCCTGGAGGAAGGAAAATAGGAGATGGGGTGGGGGGAGGTGGGGGAGGTGGGGGGAGGTAGGAGGAGGAGGAGGGGGGAGGCGGGGGAGGGGAGAGAGGCGGGGGAGGGGGAGGGGAGGAAAGAAAAGAGCTGGAGAGACTTGAACTTGCGATGGTGGCTGGGTCAGAGTCAGCATGCCCTGAGCCCAGACCCAGTGCTTTGTGACTGAGGACCCCGGCCTCCTTCCGGGTAGTGTGGGAAGCAGACTCAAGGTGATGAGGATTTGTGTGGAAGAGAGTGCCCTCCCCCCACCCCCGGAGGGGGCAGTCGGAGGGTGGGGAGAGAAAGGGTGCCTTTCAGGCAAAGCCTCAGCCCCAGCCCATCCTTAGAGGAGCCTGGAGGGAAAGCCAGGGAGCTGGGCCTCATCCTAGGAGAAGAAGCCCCTCCCCACCTGGGACACTGACTCCCAGGCACTGGGCTCCCTGAGCAGGGGAGTGCTCCGGGGGCCCCAGGCAGTGCCCTGAAGAGGGGTGGACCGGCCACCCAAGGGAGGGAACAGAAGCTGGGGGAGCATAGAGCCGGCACTCTCTGCTACTCACAGAAGGCTTGCTGGTGTCAGACCCTCACCATTCCCATAAAAGATAGCTAACTTAGATTTCTGAAATGTTTCTTCCCTTCAGGAGTTCACAGACCAGAAGAAAGACAGTTGCATGCTATATACACGTGCACATAAATAATGACATACTGTGATAGATGCTATTTCAGAGATACCCTCCAAGAGGCTTTGGAACACGGAGTAAGTGCTTAGTTCTGCCCAGGGTGTGTCGGGAGTGTAAGGTGGGGCTCGATCCCCTGTTAGAAAGCCTTCTGTAATTCCCGTCTCCCGTGGGATGTGGTACAAAGCTCAGCCTGCCATCCAAGGACCTTTGCTGGAGACCCCTTCACCTCTCCACTGATCTGGAAGTTGAAAACTTCTTTCCTTTTAAGGAGCACCCCCTAAATGTTCCAACTCCATATGCTCGAATTTTAAGTCTAATTTAAACATTAACTGTCCTCCCTATGCTCTAAGTGTCTTCCACCCCTAGTTTTTTATGTTATTAGTGTCTAGTAGTTTGGCTTTATTTTTCAAAATTCACAGGCTAGGTTACTATTATTATTATATTGTTGCGTGTTTTTAGAGCCAGTGCTTACTTGCAGATGCCCACCTGCTTTTACCAAAGCTTTGGCTCATCTTTGCTTCTTTCATCCCGTTGCTTCCTTCTGGATTGTCTCCTCCTTTTCCTTTTATGCTTTTCTTTTAGAGCATCCTTGAGCATCTCTTTCAGCACATGAGCAGCTGATCTGCTCTCACATTTGTACCCTTACTCTTGAGCCCTGCTTTACTGGGAGGTAGAATCCTGGACTGACTCCTCGTTTCCCTCAGCTCTTGGGGGCAGTTATCTCCTTTTGTTCCAGCCTCTACTATTGCTGCTGTTATTCCCTTGTAAATAGCCCATCTTTTCAACGTAAGTAATTTGGGGATGATTCTTCTAGTTTTGGGTTCTGATACTTCACCCTGTTATATCTAGGGATGGTCCATGTGACTGGGTGATTAAACAAAGAGGAGACATTTCTTTATCCTGGGCTATCATGTGGGATACCCCCTCAAACTAAGGATTCATGTCTTTCATCAATTCTGGAATTTCTGAGCCATTATCTCTTCAGTTACTGCTTTTTCCTTGTTCTTATTTTATTCCTCTACAATTCTTATCCTCTATTGCACATCTTAACACCTTTTTCACATTTTCATGTCTTTACTTCTCTGTGCCTCATCCTGAGTAATTTCCTAAGATCTCTCACTTTGCTAATTTTCTTTCAGTCAACTGTCAATTCATCCACTGAGTTCTTTTCTTCCCCCCTAAATGTTTCATTCCTAGAAATGTGAGCAGGACCCCATGGGGGCCTTCCCGGGACAGGCCCTCCCCCAGATCCTCTGCTTTGCTCCTCTCTGAAGTACCTAGATAATAGTGTTTGATGCACATTTCCCGAGTTGTTTTGTAGATGTAAAAAACCCCCCTCTCCAACAAATGGAGGAGGTTAACTCCTTGAGGACCTTGAGCACGTAACCCCAGGCCTCCTGTTGCCTGAGGACTGATAATGTTAACCGGTGACACCACCCTGCTGCCTCACCATCAGACAGTCGGAGAATTGTGCACAAGCTGATCATATACCCTGCGTCACCTCTCCCCGCCCCCCCTACCCCAAACTTTTAAAAGTGCTTTGCCAGAACCCTTCAGGGAGCTCGGGGCTTTTTAGGGCATGAGCTGCCTTGTCTCCTTGCCTGACCTTGCAATAAGGCTTTCTCTGCTCCAAACTCTGACGTTTCAGTTTGTTTGGCCTCGCTGTACATAATCGGGCACACGGACTTGCGTTAACAGAAACTCTCTGTGGCTCTTTTTCTTGTCTTCTTAGTCCTTCCGGTGCCCTTTTATTCCTCCATATTTTTCTAGTCCTCTTATCTCTGTGCACTTTGTAGGGCAACTTATTTTGTTGTCTCTTTTGGATTATTTCATTATCTCAGGATTTGGGGGGAGTCTCCCGCTGGTCACGGGCTGCCTCTGAGGCAAGCTGCCTTCTCCGGAGCTTGTAAATCATGCTTAGCATCCTTGCCACGTTGTTTATTCCGCGGGGCCTTTACAGGAAGAGTTGTCGGTTTGCTTCAATTGGTTGCCCCGAGGTTTCCCCATTGTGAGAACGAGTTTTACATTAATTTTGGGGTTTGGGGATTTCCACACCCTGAGAGATGGTGTAAGTTCACATCCCACACCTGGAAATTTTATTTTTTTTTGAGCTTTGACTTAATCATACATTTTATTTCAATATATCTCCAAGATACAACACTTGAAAATGCTTCTTTAGAAGTTAAAAATGGTATTGTTCTATGAAGAAAGATGATACACTTTTAAAAAGAAGTACAATAGATTTTACCCATATTTAAAACCCGTATTTAGATAAGACGTAACATAAGTGTTCCAAAATAATCAACACAAACTAATCTGCTAAAATGTATACAAAGCAATGCTTTCTGATGATACATTTGCAAGTGATAAAAATCAAAGAGCTTGATATCTAAGATGAAGCTAAGGTTAAAGTACTGTAAAGTACGTAGACAGACACAATTAACGTCATCAGATAGATTATGGAGCTGTAGGTAGAGTGGTGCACTACATTTTACTGAGTATTTTATTAAACCAAATTCCCAAACAGCTGCATATATATTGCTTTTTAATCTGCTATAACCCTCTGAAGAGAACCAGCAGGTTGGGATGTTTATGCGGACCTGCCACCCGTTAATACTCTTGAAGCACGTGAGAATAAATGACATGGAAACCGGCATCCATACGTAAATGTGAGACAACCTGGCACCCTCGTCGCACTGTAAGTAAGATACACAGCAGATGCAAATGCTTAGTTTTCAACACTAATTCAATAAGAAAATGCATTTGATAGATTTTCATAACTGAGAAATTTAGTGTAAAGGCAGACGGAAAAGGAC
This sequence comes from Delphinus delphis, assembly GCF_949987515.2. Classification (NCBI taxonomy): domain Eukaryota; kingdom Metazoa; phylum Chordata; class Mammalia; order Artiodactyla; family Delphinidae; genus Delphinus; species Delphinus delphis. The sequence goes on along the minus strand of NC_082690.1, from coordinate 2,637,016 downwards.
CGGTTGGGGATTGTAAGCCATGGAGCAGAAGAGGTGACTGTGCGGGTCCCAAGCAACTCCACAGCGCTGGGATTTCAAAATCCTCAGAAACTTGTGGCCAGACCTCCATCATCACCTTGCCGGGACTTTTTCAAAGACTGTTCTCCTAAAAGCCTCTGTCTACCAACCAGCACGCCTGACAAAGGCATAGTGTCGTCTGGCTGCTTCCCAGGGCTCTCGAGAAACACCAGGGTGTTTGGGGAGGTTAGCTCTCCAACATGCACCTGGGCAGTGTACTCAGCTGGCCCTCCTTCTCTCTTCATAAATGAGGACACAGAAGAGAGAGAAATGCAGAACTAGAAACCATTTGGCTTCTGGGGAGATGTCACTTTGGTAATGGGAATTAAAGCAAGGTACGGGACCTGACTCTCTAAAGAAGAGTTAATATTAAAGTTCAAGTAAGTTGTCTCACTTTTCATTCTTTCATTTTTCTCAAAAAAGCTGAGGCTGCTTTTAACCTGGATCAAAGCCGTAAAATATAGACAAGTCATTTCTTTAAGAAAATTTATTTGTAGCTCTAGAGCAGAATTAGGGAACTCATACCACATTCGTTTGAATAAGGCCTGTTACTGCAACATTGTTTCTAGATTTTCCAAATCCAGCCAACATGGATATCTCTGCTACTCTGTTTTGGCCTTCACAGCAGCTTCTTCTCTCAGACCAGCTTTCTTTTCTAGGTTCAGGCTTGTTAAAGACTCGTTTCTTTTGGCAGCCTCCTTGCCCTCAGTAACCATCAAGGTGCATCCTGCCACTGTCTAGGCAATCATTACATAGCCGATCTTCACCCGGACCTTGTTCTTTGCAGCATCGAGCATCTCAAACGAGACAGTCTCTGGGATTTCATCTTCCTTTTTGAAGCGACCTGACCATGTTAGGATCTTCTTCTCCCAATCCATAGGCTTATGCAATGGCGCTCTGTGGCCGTAAGTGTGGGCTGGAGGCTTTGGACTTCCCTGGAGTTTGTTGCAAAATCCATTTATTCTCTTCAAATCAGAGTTTCTGGTAAGCCTTAAAGATGAGAAAGCATCTCTTTCACAGAACCTAAAATAACTTCCGGCCGCTGGGCACAGGCCAAGGAGGCTCCCCATGGCCGCCTACTCCGCCGACCAACACAGTGCCCCAAGGCCGGCAGTGGCACAGGTAAGCTCAAGGTCGCCTAGCCTAGCGCTGCGAACAGAGACCCGAGCAGGACTCTGGGGCGGGGCTTCCCACACCTGGAAATTTGAGTTTCTCACAGGAAACTGTTTTCTTTTCTTACCCAGAGCCTAGGGCAGAAAATGATGGATGGAGATTTTTCCTAGCCAAATTCCCCTGAAGGAGCCGGGATTTCCATCCAGAGTCCTGCTGCCCATGGGTCCTAAGGCCTGTCCCCTTGCCCGGTGTGGTGATGAACTGCTCCCCTGGTTCTGCACCCTCCTCCTCCCGTTAGCTTTGCCATGGCTTCAGTTTGCAGACTTACTATTTTGGCTTTAAATTCCTTCCTCGTTTCTGTTGCTTATGGATTTCTTTATTTTGAACTCAATATGCATTTTAATTTTTCGATCCTATTTTATTGAGACTCTCCCTGTGTGATGGAACAGAGCAGTGGAGATCCATGGTAGCTCATTCTGTGAGTTACTTGATGCCTAGGGCATGATTATTTTTCCTCCTCTCTCTCCTACCGGACTGTGGGCTCCTTGAAGAAGGAAACTGTGCCCATATTATTTCTGGTTCTTCGCTCAGTACCGGGCACAAACACAATACGCATGGCCTTTGCCGGGTGGATAGTTAAATGATGGAAGGTGATTATCAAAGGTTATACAGCTCTCTCCACATCTCCAGGAAGAAGATTTCCTCAATCATTCCGAACACAAAGATATTCTTTTATTCTGAAAAATCTTTTACAGGTGATTCTGTAGCATATGTCATTATTATGACATCTATGTGCATGTGTTTCTCAACATTCTAATGTGGTCATCAAGCCAGCACCGCGTGGCAGGCCCTCAGAAGACGTGACACAAGGCCAGCACTGACCCGTGGTCCTCCAGCTGGAGGCCGTGACTTGGAAAGCATGTCTATCACGTGATCGTTTGTCATGATTTCACTTATGGAGAGGACTGTGTTTGTTTGGAGGAAAATGTTCACCAGGCCTACTTGGGAGAGCAGCTAAGCCTTCAGGGAACTTGACAGGGAGAGGCTGCTGAGGCCTGAGGCCGACAAGGGCAGCATTTTCCTGGTTGAGGCCGAGGCAGAGGGGGAGGGGAGGAGTGGAAGCCAGGAGGGTGAAAGCCACAAGCTTGCCCCATGCTGTCCTCGGGATGGCACGGTGCTCCCGAACCTGTGCACGTGTAGCAAACATAGAAACGCAATGATGAGAGATCCACAATCACAGCCTGATATTTAACCAAACTTTCCCAGATATTAATAACTAAAGTAAAAAAGGAAGGCAAAGATATGGACCTTAAGTGGCACAATAAATAAATTTAACTGAATGTATATCCAGGAGTCTGTACCTAACTGAGGCAGGAGACAGACGGGCCCCAGGCTGAGCAGCTGGAGTCTGGCCCCTGCGGACAGAGACCCCGAGATAAACATCATAGCAGGAGCAGGGAGAAGCCTCTTCCCCTAACCCCAAACCCTGGAGGAGGGGTTGACCCCCAGAGGGACTCCAAGACAGACAGCCTTCCTGCAGCAGAAGAGGACACCCTGGTCTCTCTCCGGTGCCTCCAGGAAGTAAACACTCCGTCGTACCATTTGTGTGAAGAGAAAATTAGCTCTCATTGGAGGGTTGGGGTAAAAATATCTCCAGTCTGTAAACACATCGGTTGGGGCATCCTGGAGGCACACGACTGGAGCACCACGGGCTGCAGGTGCCTGTCTGCCCTGCGTCTTCTCACCCCCACAGGTGCTCCTGGCTCTGCTTCAGGACAACCGGGTCGCACACGTGTCCCCAGCCCTGGAGCATAGATTAGGAAAAGTTTCTCACTTTTCTCCAGGTCAGTGGAAAAGTTCTTGAGACCAAGTGGAGGGAAAGAAAGAGCTGGTCTGTTTTCTGTCTCAGCAGATGTCCTTCTGGAAGGCGATGGGGGGTGTCGTTTACCAGCATCCCTGACCCCTCTTCCCTGGCATCCTGGCACCCAGCCAAGCCCTGTTTCTCTGCTTTCTCAGAGAAGGTGCTCAGACTGACACCCCGACAGGGAGCTGGGGTTCCTAATTCTTAGGGCTCTCAGCCCGGGAGAAGCAACTCCTATGTCAGGCTTCCTCGTGGCCATGTTGCTGTCCATCCCTGTTGGTGGTACCATGGCTGCCTGTACCCCGGTGAATAAAGAGGCCCTGACTGATGCTGACCTTGGGCAGAGGGGAGGGGCTCTTTCTTCCACCCACAGCATGTATGATATCTTTACTTAAACGCACACACACACTGACACACTCTAGCACATGGCACAGAGCCTCCTTCGGGTGAAGCGTGTAAGGCCTGCTCAATCGCTTCTTAAAAAAGTTTCTCTCTAGGAAGTCACTGTAAGCCCAAACTTTAGCATTAATATGACCTTTTTCGAGTGAACCCCTACAAAGGAGAGGAACGTGCAAATAAATCCAAGTGCAGACTTTGCTTCTTAATCCAGCATAAGCAGCATGTCTGGTTGTTACCCCCAGAAAAATGGGGTTCACCTCTTGGTGGGTGTGGAGCCAGAAGACACAACCAAGCCAGAGAGTGGGAGAAGGGAGGATTCATTACTGGCAGCAAGTGAGGAGAACACAGGGGATCTTCCCCGAAGCAGTGTCTCCCCGAAGAGCAAAACTGGGGAAGTTTTACCCTAAGGGTCACATGCATCTTCATGAAGGGGCTTGAGCAGAGGCAAACTCAGCATAGAATTGGGGCAAAGGTCAACAGAGTCCACACTTGAGGGTCCACATCATTGCTCCGTCCTCCTCCTGGGTGGGGGCCTTAGTTCCTGCAGAACTCAGAGACTGGATCCCATGTTATATGTAGCCCTTGAAGAGGAAATGGGACTCTGTTCTACTTCTGAGCTGTTGTTTCTTGACTGCTTTTCCTGTGTTCCCACATTCCCTTACTTCTCTGAGAGCATTGATTACTGAGACCTGTTCAAGGGCAAGCGCTGTGGCCAAGATTCGATCACAAAATGGCTCAGGCCAGAAATGCCTTCTCTTATGTCTAGAAAGCCATGCCTGGTTCTCTCTCTCTGGGGACCCCCTACTCTATCGTTAAAGGGGATGTCTGCTACTTGCACACAAAAAAATTGTTGCCTGCCATTTCAGTAAACAAAGAATGCTGCCTGCCATTCTGGTAAACAATGAATGCTGCCCACCAGCAAGCCATCAGACACTGCAGCCCACCCTGCTGTGAGCCCTGAGAGGAACTCAGGATGGAGGAAAAAAAGGATACAGGCCCTAGTTAAGGTGCACCTCAAAGGACTGATTTCAATGAGCCCAGACTCTTGCATCCTCCCATACATAGAAAAGCACTAAAGTCATTAATTTGAGATGTCTGTTTATTTTTGTGATTAGCAGTCATCTTTTGATGTTTGACTACATGTGATTTTTTTTCAGCAAAAACTTCTCTACATCCTGGCTATCCCCTACCTCTTTGGAGCAGTCCCTCAGAGCTATCTGCGAGGCTGTCTCCCCAGCTGTTGACCTCAGTAAGGTCCCGAATAAAACATAACTTTCAACTTCCAGGTTGTGCGTTTTTTTTCAGTCCACATACTGTTTCCTCAGGTTATGGAGACATGTCCTTCTATTCAAAAAAAAACGAAGGAAAGACATTGAAGAGAAAGAGAAGATGGTAGACGAGACAAATATGCGAGAACAGAGTTGGAAATACTGCAACAAGTTGGGACTTGACAAGAGGGAACCTGGAGCCACAGAACCTTGGATCAACCCAGAGGGCGTGCTTTACTGGGAGGCTCTGGGGTCAGTGACTTCCCTGTCAGTGGATCCTGCTCTCTCCTTCCCGGAGGCTGACCTCAGGTCGTTGCTGTGGTGTAGAATGCACAGCAAAGGAGCAGAAGCACAGTCCTGTTACTTTTTCAGAACTTAGTCACACTGAAACTGAGCAGGACCCTGTGGGGCTTCAGGACACAAAAGTCTTTCTGTGTTCCCCATTTCTTGTTTGCAGGAAATAGGCTTCATTCAGCCTCCAAGACCTTCCCAGAGTTCCAAAGGGCAGGTTCAAACAGATGCTAATCAGGGAAGGGAGGGGATGCAGAGACAAGGGAGGAGCAGTCAGGAGACAATAGTGCAGCCTTGAGGCAGGGTCCTGGTGCCCCCTCAGGGGATGCACATAACAATGTCTTTGAGCTGTTTTGCAGATACTGAAACTCCCACCAGGTGGGAGAAGTTAACTGTATGCTGCCCGCAAGCACGTAGACCCCAGACCAGTTGGAGCCAGGTTGATGATGTTGACCCCTGATTACCTCACCACCAATTCTTCTGATTGCAGAAGAATGTCCACCAGCTGATCACACCCTCCTGTTTCAACCATTACTATAAAACTCCTCACTACCCGCTCCAGGTTGGGACACACAGTTTTGAGGGCATTAGCGCACTGAGGCCCCCTTTGCCTGGCAAGGCAATAAAGCTATGCTTTTCTACTTCACCCAAAGCTCTGTCTCTGAGATTTAATTCAGTGTTGGGGTACAGAGGCTGAATTCGGCATCAAAACGAAAAGAATAAACACACTTTGATGTAAATCTCCCTCTCTGCTTCTCATTCCTTCTGACCCATCTGCAGACTTAAGTTTCTTTTCTTTATCAAGACTTTCCAGGACTGTTATACCATTTTGCCCAATCTGAACCAAAATAGTAGGAAAGGGAAGGGGTTCAGGCAACAAACATGTATTGAGCACCTGGTATGCTCCAAATCTTTATCTCACATGATCTTCAAAATGACCATTTGAGGTGGGTATTGTTATCCCTATTTTACAGACAAGGAATCCAAGGCTTAGAGAAGTTAAGCAACTTTCCCAAGTTTACAAAAACCAAGAATTGGAATCATTGTCCTTCAGACTCCAGAGCCCATGTCCCCCCATGTTGCTTCCAGCATCTCTCCAGTCTGTTTGGAGGTGAGTTTTTTTTGAACCCAAGTTCGTGTGCTCGACGCACAGTGAGGCCAAACAAACCGAAACATTGAAGTTTGGAGCAGAGAAAGGTTTATTGCAGGGCCACGCAAGGAGAATGGGTGGCTCGTGCTCAAAACCCCCATACTCCCAGGTGGTTTTTGGGGAACAGTTTTTAAAGGCCAAATTGGGGGTGAGGGCTTCAAGGTGTGTGACTTCCTTCTGTTTGGTTGGTGGGGACGTAACAGGGCAGTGCCCCAGGAATCTTGTGCTCAGCCTGAAATTACCATCCTCCACCTGGTGGGGGCCCTGGTTCCTGCTGAAGAACTCAAAGACATATTGTTATGTAAATCCCTTAAGGAGGAAACAGGACCCCTCTTTATGGAAGCACTATGGTTTCTCAGCTGCTCCTCCCTTGTCTCTGCAGCCCCCCCCTTCTCTAATTAGTAACCATTTGCATCTGTCCTTTGGAACGCAGGGAAGGTCTAGGAGGCTGAAGCCTTTTCCCTGCTGTAGACGAAGAGTGTCGGCCGCCATATCAGTAAACAAAGGATGTTTCGGCCATCAAGGCCTCAGCCACTGCAGCTGCCCCCAACTGTATACTCTGAAGGGACTCAGGAGGGAGAAAAACAGGATACTGGCCCTAGATAGTTAAGGAGCATATCAAAGGAATGATTTCAATAAGTCCAGACTCTTGCATCTTCCTATATGTAGAAAAGCACTTAATTCCTTAATTTGAGATGTCTGGTTTTTCTTTAATTAACAGTAATCTCTTGCTGTTCTGACCATGTGGTTTTTGTTGCAAAAATTCCTATATATCCTGGCTCTTCTCTCACCTCTTCGGAGCAGTGCCTCAGAGCTATCGGAGAGGCTGCCACCCAGGCTTAAGTCCTCAGCAAGTCCACCAAATGAAACCCAATTGTCAACTTTTAGGTTGTGCATTTTTTTTCAGTCAACACTACAAATAAGAAACGGGGGACACGGAAAGGCTTTTGTACCTAGGGGTACCCCCACAGGATCCTGCTTGATTTCAAGTCTCAAAGGAAAATTCAACTCCCCGTTTGCTACTTGATTTGCGCTTTGTGTTGGTTTGAAAAGCATTGCAAATGCTTTTGTTCAAGTTTAGCACAAATGTATTTAGTTCCCTGAGCTCTTTTAAGACATGTATCTCTCCTTAGTAAGCCACCATTAGAAACAAGCGTAGTTAGTTGGATAATGTGGTGATAGAAGCACAGACTCCACAGCCTTGCTCACTGAATGCGTCCAGGGCTCTGCTGCCTTTCTGCACAGGGCCAGAGCTCTCCAGAGAACAGTGAAATCATAAGGAGGAGCAGATCACTTGACAGTCAAGTGCCTCCTACCATGTCACTAGTTAGGCTCCATTCCAGGATCCTGTCTCAGCCACTAGTCATGACATGTGTACTCCATCTGTGGAGGAAAATCAGTGTTTTACAACGAAGCACCTGCATTCACTCTCATAGGAACCTCTGCTCCATATAGAATATTCATGGAGCCTTTCTCTGTGATCTCGTTCTGAGTTTCAAAAGATTCCCTCGCGGAAAAGACCATTTAACAGACAGAACAATTTCACAACGCAAACACAGGAAATTCAGCAGGAGAAAAGAGGCACTGATACTGAAAACTGCTCTTTCCACAATCAGACACCACCTCATATTTCCCAGGTCACCACAATGGCAAACATGCCTGAGCATATAAAGGGAATATAAAGGGAGCATACAAAGGGAGCTAAAGGGAATGGCAGAGCAAAGAGAGAGCAGAAGGAAAGTTAATGAGCCTAAGTAGAATTCTACTGTTTCTAATTTCTCTATTGTGTTTAGTGATGGGACAGACCATCACCATAAAATAATTTTTACTTGTGACTTGGGAACATGGTAAACTAGAGCAGAAAGAAGGTTTAGTAAAGGAAGACAATAGAAACACAATAGGTGATGGAGTTATTTCAATATTTTTATTCTGTCTTTATGAGATTTGGAGGAATGTAATTAATTCACACAAAAGTGTGAGCAGTTACAAAGACATAAAGAAGATCATATAGTGATGACAGTTGAAGCATATCCTTGTCAACAACGTCAATCTATTTCATGTTTCTTGGCATTCATAATTTAGTATAGTAAGTTATATATGTGTATACATACTTATTTTTTAATTAATTAATTAATTTTTGGCTGCATTGGGTCTTCATTTCTGTGTGTGGGCTTTCTCTAGCTGTGTCCAGCGAGGGCTACTCTTCATCGCAGTGCGCGGGCTTCTCATTTCAGTGGCTTTTCTTGTTGCAGAGCACGGGCTCTAGAGTGCGGGCTCAGTAGTTGTGGCGCACAGGCTTAGTTGCTCCGCGGCATGTGGGATCTTCCCGGGCCAGGACTTGAACCCGTGTCCCCTGCACTGGCAGGCGGATTCTTAATCACTGTGCCACCAGGGAAGTCCCTGTATATATATACATATATACACACTTACAAAATTCTACTTTTGTAAAACCGATGCAGGGGACACGGGTTCGTGCCCCGGTCTGGGAAGATCCCACATGCCGCAGAGCAGCTGGGCCCATGAGCCATGGCCGCTGAGCCTGCACGTCCAGAGCCTGTGCTCCGCAACGGGAGAGGCCACAACAGTGAGAGGCCCGCGTACCACAAACAAACAAAAAAAACCTAGGGTGACTGTATGAAAAATGAAGTCCCTAAGTTAAACATTAAAAAATATTAGTCATTGGAAAGAAACTCTGTCATATTTTACTAATAACTATACTGAGAATTCTGTTTTGACTCTGTTGCTTCCTGGAGCATTAGGGATGTACTTTCTACGTTGGATATAAAACAAGCTATTTCAAGAATTTCCCACAGTGGGACTTCCCTGGTGGTCCAGTGGTTAAGACTCAGAGCTCCCAATGCAGGGGGCCCGGGTTCGATCCCTGGTCAGGGAACTAGATCCCACATGCCGCAACTAAAGATCCCATACGCAGCAACAAAGATCCTGTGTGCTGTTACTAAGACCCCACGCAGCCAAATAAATAAATAATAAAAGAATTTCCCACAGTATTAAATGTATCAAGATCTCCTGCATCCTTGAGTCCAATTTCCAGTATGTTTAATCCTCTTCATTTTGTGTGTTGGTCCTCAAAAGATTCTGTTCCATTTTTCCTCCCTAACCTTAACATTTCCCAATATTCAGAAATCAGAGCAAAGAATTATCTTGCTTTTCTGCATAACAAACTATTTGGTATACCATCATGCTTTTGATCTAACACAGAAACGAAGGATTATGTTTATTTTAGAAATACATCATTTTTATGTACTGTATAATGCACGTCTTGCTTATGTTTTATACAGATTTCAGCGCTTTCCCCTCTCATCACATTTACAGTCTGGGCCCCAAAAGAGGCGCAGGCAATAATGCTTCCACAGTAACTGGGCTCCATCCTTATTTGTAAAATAAGAAGCACTTCATTTCTCAAATTTTAATGGAGCGTTCCTTCCCGGATCTGTAGTGACGGATTCATTTTATAGATGTGGAAATTAACCCCGCCCACTCTTGAACGCGCTCCTTCACCTCCTTCCACCAAATTCTTTGAAAGAGACCCCGGTATCCCGGTCCAGAGCATCCCTGCCTCCATAGCAACCAGACTCATCTCGGGCTTCCCGTGCACCATGGCGACGGCGCGCCGCCGTGGTCGCTATGGTGACCGGGGCGGGCGCAGGGCCGCGGGCAGGGCGCCTGCGCCGGGAGCGGGCCCTCGGCCCCTCAGCTGCTCTCGACATGGCGCTGAGGCGGCGGCCCGCGCTCGCCCTGCTGCTGCTCCTGCGGGGTGAGTACGCGGGCCTCCGCCGGGCGCGGCCGGAGGGGTCCGGGCGGAGTGGGGGGCGGGCGCGGGGGCCCGGGGGTGGGTGGTGCGGGGGGTCCTGGGTTCAGGGAGGGGAATCCCGGGGATGCGGGGGTCCGGTCCATGTACGGAGTCAGGGATGTGGGGGTCCCGGGGTCCGGGAGGGGCGGGGAGCGGCCCCGAAGGTGCGGGGGCCCCAGAGGTGCGGGCCCCGGGTCGGGGTAGGGGGTGCGGGCCGGGGAAGAGGTGCGGGCGTCGGGGGTCCCAGAGGTAGGGGAATCCTGGCGGTCTGGGGGTCTGGGTGCAGGGCGTCCCGGGGTGCGGGGTCCGACCCGGGGCCCGTGGCCCTGCGCTCCATCACTCCTCGAACAAAGCCGACCCGTTCCCGGTCCCCTTTGTCCCGCCGGCGCCCAGCCCTGCAGCCCGCCCTGGAGTGGCCCGGGGGCGGCTCGGACGGGGCGTTGGTCTGTCCTTCCTCCCCCCAGCCCACCCCCAACACCCCCAACCCCCGGCTGGAGGCCCCGGGCAGCCGGACGGCGAGACCACACGCTGGGGGCCGTGGGCGCGCGCTAGGCGCTCGAGACCGCGGTCCCACGTAGTCCTCAGAGCAGAGTCCAGAGAGAGCACTGAGCCCGAAGTCTGCCCCCGGGAGCAAGGGACACTCAGACCCGGGGTCCCGAGCGCCGCGCCAGCCTCGCCTGGGGCATCAGCAGTTTCCCCCCGTTCTCGGGTCGGTCTGTGGTCTGCTTAGTTGCCATCGTCATCCCGTGATGTTTGCCAGAGTGTACACAGCGAAGCCCCAAGTGACTGTTTGGGGGTGGGGTGGGCGGCGTACTAGGAAAACAAAGGCTCCTGTGTTGGAGGCTCATTGTGGGGTGGTCCTCGGGGGTGACGTGAACAGTGAGGGTCCGGGCAGAAGCCGGGGAGCAGGGCTCTGTGATGAGGACGAAGTTCAGGGAGTAGATGTCCCTATGCTGTGCTTGAAAGTGGTTTCCACAAACGTGTGGTTGGGAGAGATGAATGATCAAAGGCTAGCCAGGGGACAGGGGTGTCAGGAATGTCCCCTCCCGGCTTTGTTGGTCACACTGACAGTGTCCTATTCACAGACTGGAACAACTCCCTATTGAGAAGATCTGTTCACATGAGAGTTTGCAGTTTTTATCGCAGAAACATTTGGCAGTTTAGTTCAGGAATGAGTTTCAAGTTGGTGGTTTGTTAGTAAAACTAGTGGATGCTAAAGGCCTTCACATCCCCTTAACTTATTTTAAAAAAAATTCTTTTTAATTTAATTTTTTTTTAACCACTGGACCGCCAGGAAAGTCCCCATTAACTTCTTATTTTGGTATCCCGGAGGGGCTACTTGTGTGCCTTTCTTAACGCTAAGGACTGGTATTCACCTGTAGAACACAGGAGGGATAATCACAGTTTTGCAAAATAGCACTAATGACAAAGAATAGAGGTGGTAGGATGTATTAATACACTTTGAAGGGATGTAGCTATCATTTTTAGTAGGGAGCTCTTTTCTGTTATTTGCTTATGCTCTAAATATACAGTAATATCTTGAAAACTGTATTCGGTCACAGGGCATCACAGCTGTGTCTCTTTTATTTTCATGATTACACTTTTCAATTGCTATTATTTATGCGTGTTCGGATTTAAAAAAAAATCTGGTTCCTGATATAATACAAACATTCTTTATTAGCTACCCTTTGCCAGGCTCTGTTATAAAAATTTAATATGTATTAATTTAATATTGATAACTCTAAAAGGTTGTTAGTATCATCTTGCCCATTTTGTGGACTAAGAAACAAGTACGGAGAGATTCAGTAACTTGCTCAGGGTGACATCCCATGTGTTTCAGATGTGGAAATCAACCATTTGTGTTAATCCATTTTTTTGGTTACTTGTACTATTCTGTTTGACATGGAGTTCTTGTTATGGATCATTTTAACCAGATTTTTAAATGTTCAACGCTGCGTGGTTTGTAGATAAAGTATTCTTTTGTTGAATTGGTGACAGGTGCAATTCATCTTTGCAAATGTTATATACCACATGTCTTTTTTGAATGATTATGTGGTAATCATTGTCAGGTTTCCAAATCTTTTGATGTCCTAGAGAAGTGCTTCATTTAGAGTTAAAACAGTTACAGTTTGTGTATTCTTGGGGTAAGACAATTTGTGTGTGAAAGTTTAGCAAAATCTGAAAATCATAATTTCCAGGAAATTTTTGAAAAAAATTGTAAATTTTCCATTTGCATATGTTTGGACCTCTGAAACATTTTTAAATGACCTATTTTGTGTTGTTTTCAGTCTTTTGAATTAATTATATCTGACTGATATAAGCGTTATCAGACATGCATGTGCATGTGTGTGTTCAGAAAAACAAGGACCACCTGCCCTGAAGCATGCACTGCTACAGATCAGCTGTTCATTCCTGAAGGGCCTGTTGAAGGCATTTGTTCTGAGTGCTTCAGGCTGAGGAGACTGAATGGGCAGCTATTAGAGATTCTTAATCACAAGTAATTGCAGCGGTACATACAGACAGAATGTTCACACACCCAACCCCAAGCTCTGGGAAACTTGCTCTTAAGGCAGCCTGGCCGGGTAGGCTTCAATCAATTCTTTTGAAAGAAACCAGGTTTGTATGAATAGCCCACTTTCTGAGATGGCCATATAATGTGACCGGAGAGGCTGTCGATTTAGTACAATCCAGCCAGCAGCTGTTAGCGATGTAATCTTAGCAAATTCCTTCTCCATAAATTCTTTGCATTTTTTCACAAGCACAAGTGGAGTAAAACAAAGGAAAATTTGTGTGTGGATGAAGTCAGGATGTATGGAGTCTGCTAAGTGATACCCTAGTCATGACACTGGATTCTCTTTAAGACAAGTGTATAATCAGGTGGTGAATGTGATGCTGTTAGGGCTGAAGCCGATTTCACATCTCCTGTGTTTACCCCCTGGATGCTCACAGTACATGCAGATAGCTTCAGTGGAGTCGAAAGGGTTCCTGAAAGAAAGTTTTGGTAAGCACATTCTTTTACACCTAGTTTAGTAAGGACAGTATCCACTGTGGTTCTATATGTGGAGATCTAAGGCCTTAATCTTCTGCCTTTTCCCACATGTCATGACACACACAAAGCTTCCTGAGAATTAGCCCTTGTTTCTGATGTCTAGGAATGCTGTAGTACTTTGTGTTGGTGTGTTTTCTTTGTTTTTAAGTAATATCTACTATGTGTTTTATATATATATTATTTTTCCCATGAGTAGTTAATATGTACAGCTGAGGTTTCAACGCTGTTCGTGTAGAAACATCTAACTCGTTAATAGATGAGGACTATACAAACATTTTTTCTTATGCCGTCTTTCATTTTCACAGCATCCCAAGGCTTCTATGGTTCAGCTTTCTTTCTGCAAAATATTGCTCAAATCAAGTTCTGCCATGTTCACGTTGTCTGCTTTGCCCAGCTTAACCTCAGCTCACAGTGATCTTTACTGTCTCTGAAGCGTAGCTTGTAGTCTGTAGTTCTGTTCAGTACAACAGACATTTACTGAGTATCTGTAATATGTCCTTCATGCTAGGGGTGCAGAAAGGGACAAGGCATCCCAAGGCCTTGAAGAGCCAGGGCGATTGCATGCCGAATTATGTTGCACTTTAGTTGTTGGGTGTAAATGCATTTTATCTTCTCAGTGTTATTAAAAATCCATTGGGAACAGAGGCTGAATTTAATTTCTTTTGTATCTTTCCAGGGACTATAGTAAATATTGCCTTTGTCACTTGAAAGTCAGTTGACATTTCTTAAACACTTCCTATGCGTCCAAGCATTTTTTTATGTATCTTATCTCCAGTGACCCCAGAAACTTTTGGAAATTCTTGGTTTTTACTACAGTAAAAACAGGAGTTTTTGTGGAAGAAAGAGAATGGCATTTCTTGACTTGGTTTACTTTAAACATCTTCTTTCTCTCATCTACTCTATGTAGTTATATGAGGTTATGAAGAAGAAAAACATGGGGAAATGCTTGTGGAGTCATTTAAGTAACACAGTCATACACCATAGGATTCCAATTACACAAAACATCTTTTCCTTAGAGGAAAAACATCTGGAAGATAGTGAACCAAAATTGGTTGATAGGTACTGTCTTTGAGTAGCAGGTCTTATGGCTGATTTAAAAATATATATATTATTTATTTACTCTGGCTGTGCTGTGCAGCACGTGGGATCTTAGTTCCCCGAACAGGGATCGAACCTGTGCCCCCTGCAGTGGAAGCGCAGAGTCCTAACCACTGGACCACCAGGTCTTATGGCTGATTGTTTTCTACTCTTCTCCTGTTTTTCTGACTGATTCTTTTGGGTTTTTTTCCCCCAAGTTTTCTTTGATAAGGATTTTTTTTATATAATGAAAACAATTGCATTTTGGGGGCCTCCTAGACAAAATAGTGGAATTTTCAATTTGACACTTAGTAAAGATTTTCTTTTAAAGTGGGAAAACTTAGTTAAAAGTGATAGCATGTGATCGTGGCTTTTTCTAGCTCCTGAATTAATGTCAGCTGCAGTGCAAGAAGGACGGGCAGCCTTGAAGTTGTGTTTGATCACGCATTCTTTGTGACCCATTTGAGATTTGCTGTTCCTGGCTCTTGGGTTGGGCAGCCAGCTGTGGCATCCTCAGCAAGTGCTTAGCTGGAAAACTGAAAGAGGGTTGATGAGAATACCTGCCTCTTCCTTTTTTTGAACAAACAAACGGAATCATCTGAGGAGCTGCTTTGCTCTGCCTTTTCGGCATCAGCCCGTGTTTACTGGACCCCTCGTTCGTGCCAGCCGGGCAGCTCCTGGGGGACTGTTTTCTTTGTCTTGGGTGATACAAATACCAGGCCAAATTGACTTCCTTGGGAAACAGACTCTGAAAGATGTTTCCTGAAGTAAGCTGACAGCTGAAGTTCCCTTATCACTTCTTCCTGCCCACCAGGACTTCCTCGTGGGATGTCTTTCTCTAAGGAAAATATTTGACGTCTTTAGAATGAAGTGCAGCTGTCTGGAGGATTACAAGGAATGCAGCACATCCTAAGACAACTGCCTTTTCTTTCCTTTTTTCTTTTTTTTTAAAATTTGGTGCCATCATTTTCCTCTAAAGTGTCTCTACCAGGGCCCTGGAGCTCAATCAGCCAATCCATCATTATTAGGCAAAAATCTCCGTTTTCATGGCAGTAGAGCTTTCCACAGGCAGAACAGGGACAGCTGAGATAAGCGCTTCCCCAGACCAGAAACATCACACAGTTTAGGTAGTTAATGAACAGAGTAGCGCTTTGGGTAAATGTTTTACGTGTTTAGAAGTGAGAGCACTTACTTTGGGCTGGCCTGGTAGAGGAAAATTTCAAGAAGCAGCTGGACTTTTGGCAGTAATTTGGTTGACTTAGTGCAGATTTTTGGGGAATGGACGTGTTAGGGGCCAGTGAAGTGGAGGAAATACCGTGAGCAAAGGCGTGGCGTTGGGAATGCATATGTTGTATTTTGGGACCAATGAGTTATCATAATGATAACTAGTAACAGCTGCCAGGCACTGCGGAGAGCGCTGCGGTACGGGGGTCTTAGCCCATGTCAGCGGTCAGTCCCTATAGGGTTCACGTTGCAGGTGCTGAACCTGAGGCTCAGGCAGGTTAGTTACCTGGCCCAGGTCACAGCTGGTAAGTTGAGGAGCCAGATAGATGGTCATGGACCTAATTATGTAGGTTCTAGAAATTCATGTGGCAGTTTGAAGCAGGAAGTGATCTGATCAAATGATTTTACATGTGTTGGACTGATACTATATTCAAGATGGCGGGAGAGGGTAGGTCAGTTAGGAAGCTTCTAGAATAGTTCACAGTCACTCCCTTTAGGGTAGGTCTATTGATGTTGAATTCATTTTTGTTTATATCCGAAATATCTTTATTTTCATCTTGTTCTTGAAGTATAGATTTACTGGGTATGTAATTTTAGGTTGACAGTTATTTTGACTTGGAGCCTGGGCCCCATTACACGGATGCTTTCTGGTTTCCATCGTTCCTGTTGTGAAACCTGCCGTCACGTCATCAGCCTGTCTTTCTCCAGCCACTTTAAAGATCTTGTCTTCTCTTTGGCGTTCTGAAATGTTACTATGTGTGTCTAGGGTGCATTTCTTTTTAATTATTCTACTTGTTAATTTGTTATACTTTGTGTATCTGTGACATTATATCTTTCTGGAGAATTCTCAGGTAGTGTGAGTTCAAATACTGCCCAGCTTCTATTTTCGTAACTCTTTCCTTTTGGAACTCTGATTAGATATATTCAGTCTTCCATCTTCCAAGACTGTTAACCTTTCTGTTGTAATTTCATGTTCTTCTTTCTTTGTGCTGTTCTGGGTTATTTATTTAGTTTTGTTTTACAATTGTTTCTTTTGCCAGCCATGTCTAATCTGTTATTTAACCAATGTATGAAGTTTTTTTTTTAACCCATTATATTCATTTCTAAAAGTTTACTTGATTCTTTTTATAATCTGGGTTTCTTTTGCCTGCTCATTTTCACTCCTTTTTAATTTTATTTATTTATTTTTTAAAAAATAAATTTTATTATTTTATTTATTTATTTTTGGCTGCGTTGGGTCTTCTTTGCTTCGCACAGGCTTTCTCTGGTTGTGGCGAGCGGGGGCTACTCTTCGTTGTGGTGCACAGGCTTCTCATTGTGGTGCTTCTCTTGTGGAGCATGGGCTCTAGGCGTGCAGGCTTCAGTAGTTGTGGCTTGCGGGCTTCAGTAGTTGTGGCTTGCGGGCTTCAGTAGTTGAGGCTCACAGGCTCTAGAGCACAGGCTCAGTAGTTGCGGTGCACGGGCTTAGTTGTTCACGGCATGAGGGATCTTCCTGGACCAGGGCTCGAACCCGTGTCCCCTGCATTGGCAGGTGGGTTCTCCACTGCGCCACCAGGGAAGCCCTTACTTTTTTATTTTTAAACATTTCACGTACAGCTGTTTTATATTCTGCATGTGAGACTTCAAATATCTGACGTTCTTGGGGGTCTAAATCTAATGTTTATTGTTTCTTATGACTCTTGCTTGCAGTGACTTGTTTTTCTTTACTCGTAAATGACGTTTGGTTGATCGCAATCTGTGCAGATCTGGGGACGCTTTGTGTGAGAGACATGGTCATCTGGGATGGCTTTCAGGGCCTGGCAGGGTTTGGAAGTCTCAGGCTCAGCTCTGCCTTCCTGCTGGCCCATTGGCGCAGTCTCCCTAATGACCCTCAGGGTCATGCCCCACCCATCCTATTATTTTCTGGGTTCAGCCTACAGCTATTTTACTTGCTGCGTTAAAGATCGCCCCCTTCTCGAGAGCCCAGAGGTGCAGTAAAAACTGCAGTTTGCTTGCGTGGGCTCTCCGGAGTTGGAGTGCCGAGGCCTTTTGGAGAAGCTAACCCACAGCTGGAGCTGGAAACAAGAACCTCGGCTTTACCTAACGTAGGCCCCCTTCTATATAACTTAAGGGTCACACACCTTCCTTTAAAAGTTTATATTCTGAAGGTAATGCTTTTGTTTTCATTTTTCAAGTATAAAATGAAGTTAAAATATTGGCTCTGCTTTTTCAGAGCACATATACGCCCACGAAGGTCTGATAGGGTTGGGGGAAGGGGTTGAATGAGTCTTGCTAAGTAAGCATCACTGCTGTCAGGATGGGGCTGTCCTGTTATAAAGACATATATATACCCAACTGCACAGCCGTTATCCCCATCCTTGGGTGGGTTTATCTGAAGAGTAATGAGCATTGATCATTTGAGACGCAGCAACTTAAAATTTGGAGAATTACTGCTGTCCCACACTATACAGGTGTCTGGGACAGCAGCTCCCCACTCTGCTGGTAACAGGACAGGTGAAGAGCTCTCCAGGTTTTCAGATTCAGATGCCTACAGGGTGAGGTGAGAGGGACCACCCATCCCAGGCTCCGCTGTCTGCTGCCTCTCAGATCGTTTTCTGGGTGGAGGAGGGAGCACACGTGGGTGTCAGGAACTCTGGACCCACTTCCCAGCTTTGCACGTGATTCATTTGGGGACCTTGGGGAAATAATATTGGTTTTAATCCAAGTCGCTTGAAAGTAATTTAAGCAGCATTTCTCTTCCCCTACCACCAACACATTCACATTTCTTTCCCCTGTTAGATAACTCACAGTGTGAATTTCAGATCCAAAGAAGGGGTTTTATGGGAATACCAGAGAATTTTTAACTGATTCATTGAATTACTTTATTTGTTAATTAAAAATTCATTTGAAGGTTTTGAAAGCCCAGTTCATAGAAATGTCTTCCTCTTCTGAAAGTTTGGAAGTTTTTAGAGCCGGGTAACCTTGGTTTGAAGCCCTCTTCTACTCCAAGAGGTTAGGAAATTACATCTTTCAGAAGCTCAGGTTTTGTGTTTGTTTGTTTTTTTAATCTGCTACAACCTTACTTGCTGGATCTAGTGTTTTAAGAGTTCCTGTGTTTGTTTACCAGGAAGAAAAAAATAGACCACTATTTGGTTGGGTTGGTAATCTGTTTGATATCTAGTGTCAGATATGGAGTTTTCACTCTGACCGTATTTGGTCTCACTTTTAAGTCCACTGCCGGTAGAGAACGTTAGCCGTGAACCTCTAGAGCAGTGGTTCAGTAAGAACAAATGTTTGTGTCTTTAATTCACCAGGTCCTGTTTCAGACCTTCGTCTGTGGAGTAGTTTATGTCAGGAACACCGTGTAGATGATGGAAGTTATGGCCCTTTTTTCCAAATAGTACTTTCATGTACATATGTGGAAATTTTATATACTGTTTGGGGGTTACAACCCCCAGAAGATCATTTGTGACCTCAGGTTGAGAGGCCTCCTCGAGGGCCCAGGGTCCCTGGACTGTGTGTCTTCTGAAGTAGATGCTGACTGCATGCAGAGCTCAGGACTGGTATACAAGTGTGTTCTTTTATTATTCTGTTATTTCTTCTTGCCCTTAACTCCGTCCCAGCCTGACTTCTGTGAGGCTGTGTTATGGATGGTGACTGTCCGTGTGAAGCATCTGTTCGTAATTTCCGTACATTTCCAGTTTAGCTCACTCTGTGGGTAGGTCAGAGGGAAGACTTTGATTTAAATGGAAAACAAAGTATGCACGTGGCTTCAGAGATGCTTAATTCTGCGATTCTGCAGTGCTCTGTCGTGTTAGCACAGGTCCAGGAGGTGTGCAGGGTGAAGCCCCAGGAAAAACAGAGAAACCCCTGCTGGAGCTGCCTTTCCATCTCCCTCGGTGTCCGTGTCTGTGTCTGTCTGTCTCTACCCTAGGCAATGGTGATGAGAGAACAGGCCTAAAGGACGTCTCGTGATGTTGGATGAGGGATCTGGCCCTTGCTGAAGCCAGAACAAATACCCTCCTGGTGGCCCCGTGGCTGACCCCCCTCCCCTGCCCCCTACATGTGGTTTGCAGCACAGAGGGCTGCTCCCCCTGGGCATCCTCAGGCTGGTGACTTTCTCTGGGACGAGTGCGTTTTCGTGTTTTGTTCCCTCTTCCACTAACACATTTGCTTTCTGTGCTGTTCTCGGCAGGCACGTTTTCTATGTGCAGAGTAAATAAAACGTGTTAGGACTTTGGTGTTTCTGTCCTTGTGCGAGCAGCGCCTTTCAGCTCCCAGTTTTTTCTTTTCTTTATTTTTTTTTTTTTTGCGGTACGCGGGCCTCTCACTGTTGTGGCCTCTCCCGTTGCGGAGCACAGGCTCCGGATGCGCAGGCTCAGCGGCCATGGCTCACGGGCCCAGCCGCTCCACGGCATGTGGGATCTTCCCAGACCGGGGCACGAACCCGCGTCCCCTGCATCGGCAGGCGGACTCTCAACCACTACGCCACCAGGGAAGCCCTCAGCTCCCAGTTTTGAAACTACTCCTCACAAAACTTGGAGGAAGACTCTTTAACTGGCGCTCAGAGACTCCAGTCTGGGGGTCCTGTCTTGGCTCTCCTGCCCTGCCCCGCAAGACTGGGCTGTACAAGTCCTGGGCTCCAGCAGGGTCACTGCCTTCACGGGAGAATCGCCGGGTTTGGGCTTCGGGTGGCGGAGACGAGGCACTTTGCCGTCCACACCAGCCCTCTCCGTAGAGGAGTAGGGTTCTAGAGAAGCGTAGCCTTTTCGTTTTCTTTTACAAGATAATGGCTATGTCATAAAGAGAAAATTGACCCTGAGAGTGTATTCACTCAATTCAGTTTTGTCGGGGAAATCACGCGATTTGGAGCATGGTCTTGGGCTCTGTAGAAGTGTTCCATCACTGTCTCCTGAATCACCCTTGTGTGTCGCCATTTGTTTTATTGTCATGGCCCATCTACCCCAGTGCAGATCACCCTCTTTCTGTTCAGTTCCACTCATTCCCTGGTATCCAGCTCAACACACTTCTCTGTAAAGGCTTTTTTAGGTCTCTAGCCTGTAGTGATCTCTTCCTTTCTGAATTCCTGTTCATCAGGAAGAACGTAAGCTACACCAAGGTTTGAATCTCAGCTCCACTGTAGGACTTGTCCAGGTCAATCTCCTTACCTATAAAAAAGCAGAAAAACATATAACTTTGTAGGATTGTTTTGCAAACCAGTGACTATATATAGTGTTCCTATTAAAGTTATCTGTATGAGTGCTAACAAAAATTACACTAATCGATATAGTAAAATTAAAATTAATTACATAATTAAGTGCTTAGCAGAGGGCCTGGTATAATAAGCTCTCAGTGCTGGGTTTTAGAGATTTACTGTCACTACTAACTGTTGATGCTGCTGCTAATACTCCTATTACTACTTTACTACAATTCATTTAATCCTCAATTAATCAGAGGCAAATGGAAAATGAACCTTATCAAGTGTAGGTTTTTGGACTCCTCCATTACAAGGAGGCCCCTTCCCAGGCCCCAGGTTTCGTCTTAGCAGTGTCCTCAGATTTGCAGAACTTAAGACGCCTTAGCTATAATCAGGTAAGACTGAGAAGTTCTCTTCTTCCCCTCTGCTGCCTTCGTGGCCTTGCACTGGCCCAGCACAGGGAGGTGAGTGTCTGTTCTTAGTTGTGGTTTGGGAAAGGGGCAGGGGGTTCACTAGCCATTTTAGATGGGGGCCGACACGTATTTCTATTCAAACAAATTACAACCTGGACAGATGAGAAACCAGGGCCTAATTTGTATGTTTCTTTTCTTTTTTTTTTTTTTGCGGTACGCGGGCCTCTCACTGTTGTGGCCTCTCCCGTTGCGGAGCACAGGCTCCGGACGCGCAGGCTCAGCGGCCATGGCTCACGGGCCCAGCCGCTCCGCGGCATGTGGGATCTCCCCGGACCGGGGCACGAACCCGTGTCCCCTGCATCGGCAGGCGGACTCTCAACCACTGCGCCACCAGGGAAGCCCTGTATGTTTCTTAATTGTTATTTTAAATAATTTCGAGTCAGAAGACCTGGTTTCTACCTTGGCCTCTGATACTTTCAAGTTTTGAGGCTGTAATTGTCTCCTAATATATCCGAGCCCTCTTCTCTTTATCTATAGATAAATACCCACTTTACAGGACTCTTAGGTGCATCAAGTGAGACTGTACGTGAAAGTGGTCCTGTACATTATAAAATGCTATGCGGATGTAAACAGTGTCATTCTTGGCTTTATTCCCCTTGGGTTCTAGGATTTTATTAGTCCTCTGGTTCTTTTTTTTTTTAATTTTTATTGGAGTATAGTTGATTAACAATGTTGTGTTAGTTTCTGCTGTACAGCAAAGTGAATCAGTTATACGTACACATATCTCCGTTCTTTTTTAGATTCTTTTCTCATATAGGCCATTGCACAGTATTGAGTAGAGCTCCCTGTGCTATACAGCAGGTCCTTATGAGTTATCTATTTTATATATAGTCCTCTGATTGTTTAGGTTACAAACCTAATTTAGAGGAACTTTCTCATATTAAAGCTTCCCTGATGCCTTATTTTGATGAGATAGCAAGTTTTTACATTTATTTTTTCTGTGTAGGAAAGACATTTCATCTAAAGTACATATTGGTGTCCTGATTTTTTCTTAGAAAAACAAAAATCCAGTTTTAAGTTTCAAGAGTAAAGAAGAAGAAATTATCTGACATTCTTGGATTTAAAAAGTGGTTCAGTGATATTTGTAGAAAAGATTAGGCCTCTTTTGCTTGGGGACATTTTCAGGCCTGCACTAGCAAACTTTGAATAATAAAAAGTTTCAGTGGAAATTCCAGCATATCTTTAAGTAGAGGAGCTGCCAATATAAATCAGTGTGTTTACATTAAAAATAAGCATCTTTTTAGATAAATAGCTATGAAGAATGGATGAGTTCAGGACAAGAAAATGTCACGTGAGTACATAGGCCTCAGTATCCACAGGAATCCCGCATCCTGGGACCAGGGTGCCACGTGATGGTGGGCGCCCTCAGCTGCGGGCGTGTCCAGAGAAAGTAGGGGAGAGAATGAAAGAAAGCCCTGAGGAACTCAGCAAGTCTCTGCCTCTGTTTAGACCCAAGGGGCGTGTAGTTCCAAAAAGTGCTAAAACAGAGCATGCATTAGGCATGGAGTCTGGCCTCCCAGCTCTCCTGGGTTACGTCCCTGCTCAGTTCAGGGCGTCAGCTGAAGAGCCGAGTCCTGCAATCCGCCTCTTTCCAGACCCGCGAGATAAGATACTTAAAGCCATTCCCTCTTCCTACGAGGGATGTTGGTGTCGGACATCTGTGGAGGAGGGAACCGTCTTACAGGCCTGATTTCTCACCACCTGTCTGGTTACAGGAGGCCTGAGTTCACCCTGGTTTACACTTGGTCTCAGCAAGTCCTCCAATCCCCTTTGTTAGCTTTATACCCAAAGAAGTAGTATTTACCCCTCAACTCAACAGACATGTAGGTTATAGAATTTTGGAGCCGAAAGAGACCGTGAGACAGGGTTTCTCAGGCTTGGCGCTGTTGACATTTTGGGCCGGTTGATCCTTTGTTATGGGGGCGCTGCCCTGGGTGTTGTGGATGTTTAGCAGCACCCCTGGCCTCTCCGTGCCACTACTAGCACCCCCAGCTGTGACACCCAGAGACGACTCCAGGTGATTCCGGGTGACCCGGGTGGCAGGGTCTCTGCAGTGGAAACCCTCTGCTGTGAGAGGCCCAGAGACGCGCAGTGCCCAGCGTGGGTCACGACTCCCGCCTGAGTGGGAGTGTGGAGCTACACCCAGTTTCCCCTACCTTAACACAGAGTGGAAACACCTCCTAAAAACTGTCTGCAGTTGCTGCTCTGTGTTTCAGGGCGTTTTTGCACGTTGGATGGAGTCCTGGCTGGTCACCTGCTCCCTGCCTCATGTGTGGGAACAGGGTCCTTAGCAACACCTTCACCTTAGATTAATGACATTCTCAGCTCACGCTGCTGGGGTCTCTTTCGGGCATCAGTGACAAGCTCAGTGTCTGTTGCAGAGACACCTCCTGGCCTGGGCTGGCCTTGAGCGGGGAGAAGGCCGACTTGTGGCTGTGAGTCAGCTCTACAGGGTTTTTTCTGCTAGCGGAGAAGGAAGCATTGTCAGGAACGCAGAATCCAAACTACAAAGAATTAAGAACAATTTAAAACTGTATTTTACTTGAAATAATATTTATTATATTTCTGACCAGAGAATGTTTACTTCAGGTTTACGTTTTCTTGCTTTCTTTTTCTATTACAAGATGCCACTTTAAAAATCTCCCAAATCATGGAAAGTCATTTTAAGGTGTGATCTTCGGGTTTTTAAATTTAAAACCTATTCTTAATTTTCCTCTTCCAGATCCGTGCCCTTCTTGGTGCCGTAAGATGGATACTGAGTTCTTGCCTTTATTAAGGGCTCTAGCCCTTGAGTTCGTGAACATCTCATGCTTCCGCAGTTGTGAGCACGGTTTCGTCTTTTCCAGTCATTCCCCGTCCGTGACAAACCTGTCCACTTTGTAGGGCGCACGGGAAACATCCCCCTTGAGCTTCGCCACTTCATTCCCCAAACCTCAGGGTCCCCCACCCCCACCCCGAGTCCAGTCCCTATTTATTGAGTGACTGCTGTATGCACAGGGCATCACGATGAGGTGTGGCCAAGGCCGTGCCCCTCCCCGCCCGGGGAGGAGACAGCGCTGGCCGCTTCTTCCACGCCCTGTGGGCCTCTGCCTGCCTGCGAACGCACGCGGAGGCTGCGGTGTAGACTGCGGCGTACACGGCTGTTGTCTAAGGAGAGAGCCAGAAAGTTCACCTTCGGAGAGGAAGGCTCAGCGCTTCCAAGCTAACAAAAGTCTTCCGTTGGAAAGAGGTCTGTTAGTGAAGCAAGCTAGTTCTTACAAAAAGCACAGTAACCAAAGCCAGATAAAACCCATTAGAAGGTTCACGTGAGATATTCGGAATTTGCAAAATTAGCTTTAATGAGCCGGGAAAGGTGCAAACTGTTTCTTCCAGGGCAAGATCTGCTTTTCCCAGGCATGTAAAGCCAGAACCAGCGGTCCCTGAGCCGAAAGGCTCCCAGGCCGAGTTCCCTGTGCGGTGGGTCGGTGTCACCTGTAACAGGTGGGAAGCCTTCCGCTGCATCCATCACCCCAGGGCACCGTCAGGGCCCTCAGCTGACGACTGGCTGTGAATTAGACCAACAGCACTGCCTTCTCTTGTGTTTTCAGGCCTGATTTTTATGGTCTTCTGAAGAGCCAGCGCTGGCCCCCTCCCCCGACCTCCTGCAGAGTCTGCTCTGGGCTGGGGCGCCGGTTACAGCAGCACCAGCCTGGAGGGCGCCGAGGCCGCTCCTGGGCTAGATGTTCTTTTCCTCACCCCCGCCCTCTACGTGGTGGAGGGTCCGGTGCACGCGGTGAAACATGATGCAACCGGCCGGGTGAACTCTCCCCAAGCTTCTGCTTCCATTAGGAGAGGGCTTTGAGGTGACCCCCTGTCCCCCTTTTCAGTGCCTTTCTCTGGACCTTCCGTGGAATGACCACTTTTCTGATCCAGACGAGTTTCCGGGACTTAATTGCAAGGCCCCGCATTTCCGGAGGCATGGCTGCTCCTCCACTGCCCCTGCACCAGCCCCACCCCAGGGCCCAGGGTCCACCCACACAGCCTTTCCTGATGACGAGGGGGCGCCATGCAGGGGAAGCACAGTGCTTTTCAGGCCCAGATGACGAGGAAGATCCCTCAGGAAGCTGTACGCTGAACGGGGTGGGGGGGGTAGCAGGATGAAAAAACCTGTCATCAGGCTCCCGTTAGCTCTAAGACCACCTTGCGGTCTCGCTCTTCGTTTGTGTGTCCCAGCAGGCGGCGAGCTGGTACTCCTTGGCGGCAGCATGCGTGGAACTGCACGCGGCAGGACAGCAGCTCGGGCGAGAGTGCACGTGTGGGGCCGCGCCGGCCCTCCTCTCTGTTTAGGGGGCGGTCATCACAGTGCTGCCTCACGGGGCTGCCCGGAGGACTGTGAGAGCCCAGAGCCTGCAGGGGCCGGTGCTTGGCACGCAGGCATGCTCCTGAGGACGTCGGTGCGCGTGCGTGTGTGAGAGATGGCGCGCAGCCCTGTATCTGTGTGGACATCTGTAATTCATGTCATGTACACACACACACTGCATTCTTGTTTAGTGTATGGCTGTAGTTTTCACTTGGAACCTGCATGTCATTCCTGTTCCCGAGTGTACAGCTCATTTTAAATTGCTTTTCTGTGTTAAATGTTGCCACATGAGAGGGCTGCTTGTCACGTACAAGCTATTTTCTGTTTTTAGAGACCTGCTGTCTTCCTTGGTTCTGAAACCGCCCTCGCCTTCATGTGATAAGGAGGCTGGGGAGGAGGGAGGAGAGGCCGGACCCGGATAGCCGAGTTGCTTGGCTCAGGGAATACGCTGGGCCTGAGTTATAACAGTGGGAGATTGGGCATGTGGGTATCCTGTTAATTTATGGATCTACAGAAACGAAAAAATGAAACACTTGTCTGCTGAGACAAATTATCTAAAAAGAACACAGATATTCCTGCTTTATTATTTATCTGGAATGAGAACAACACATTTTTTTCGAAGCTCCAGTTTGCTTTTTCCATTTCATTTTGCAAATTATTTATTTTTGAGAAATGAAAATCATATACATTTAAGGTGCATGTATATGTGCCGTGTAATTTTTTTTAATTGGATTATAGTTGTTTTACAATGTTGTGTTAGTTTCAGGTATATAGCACAGTGATTCAGTTATATTTTTTTTCAGATGTTTTTCCCTTACAGGTTATTACAAAACATTGAGTATAATTCCCCGTGCTATACAGTAGGACCTTGTTGCTTATTTTATATAGTTTGCTTTCTTAAAAATTTTATTTATTCTTTTGGCTGCATTGGGTCTTCGTTGCTGCACGTGGTCTTTCTCTAGTTGCAGCGAGCAGGGGCTACTCTTTCGTTGCAGTGCGTGGGCTTCTCATTGCGGTGGCTTCTCTTGTTGTGGAGCACAGGCTCTAGGCACGCGGGCTTCAGTAGTTGTGGCACTCAGGCTCAGTAGTTGTGGCTCATGGGCTCTAGAGTGCAGGCTCAGTAGTTGTGGTGCACGGGCTTTTTCTTGCTCCGCGGCTGTGGGATCTCCCCAGACCAGGGCTCAAACCCGTGTCCCCTGCATTGGCAGGTGGATTTTTAACCACTGTGCCACCAGGGAAGTCCTTACAGTTTGCTTTTAACTTGTGATTTTTAACCATTTCTGCACTTTGCCATTCTTTGCTTTATTCCTTGGTACCTTGTAGGGTCCCATTTTAAAGTTCAAAGACAGGGCCCAAAACTTAATTCTGGCTGTGTGGGGAAGATTGTTACATGGTCTGAGAAAAATTAGGAGCTCCTTCCTTTTGAAAACTATGATTTTACTCACCCATAGGATCATGCAGAAGGACAGAAATGAAAGTGCTTGAATTGTCACTGGTGTCTTTCTGTAGCTGAGTTAAACAATGGATGTGTGGGGTGCAGGCAGGCGTGCAGCCCCGGTGTAGGAAAGGTGTAGTGAGGACAAAGCGGCATCTTCAGGCAACCGTGTTGGTCCTGTATCCTTATGCCCTAAGCTCCTCAGAAAGGAAAAAGTCCGGGTACCTCTGTACCTGTGCCCAGTCTTGGGAGCAAGGGCTCTGGCTTAGAGCTGCTGCATCCTTATTCTGCAGGTCACCATGTCACAGGGCCACCCACCTGAACCTGTTTTTCAGTTTTGGAAACTTTTAGAAAACAGTTGAGATGTAATTGACATATAATAAACCACACGTATTTCGTGTAGTTTGTTAAGTTTGGCCTGTACATGAACTCCTGTGACTTCTGCCACAGTCAAGATTTTGGTTCTGTCCACTGCTACCAAGTTTCCTAGTGCCCCTTCCTCTCTGCCCACCGTCTCCATCCCACCCCATCCTGCCCTGGCCCCAGGAACCACTTACTGTTTTCTTTCACTGCACGCTGGTTTGGATTCCACAGAGCTTTGTGTAAATGGAATCGTACCATAGGTACTCTTTCTCATCTGGCTTATTTCCCTCAGTATAATTATTTTGACATGTTGCAGCAGCATCAGTAACTCACTTCTTTTTACGGATGAATGGAAATAACTGCAGTTTGTTCATCTGTTCATTGTTTATGGTTGGTTGTGTTGTTTCCAGTTTTTAGCTGTTACAAATAAAGTTGCTGTGAATATTTGTGTACCAGTATTTCTTTGAACATCATTCTCTTTGGTAGGTATCTGGGAAGAGGATGATATATAGATAAATAGAATGAACCAAATGATAGGCATGTGTTTAAATTTTAAAGGAACTGCCAAGCTCACTTCCAAAGTGATTGTGCCATTTTACACTCCTACCTGCAGTGGTTGAGAAATCCAGTTTCTCGCATCCTTGTTGCGAAAAGACTTGACCTAGTCAGTCTTTTTAGTTTTAACCATCCTAATAGGTGTGTAGTGGTGTCTCATTACTTTAACTTACGTTTCAATAATGGCTAAAGATGGGGAGCATCTTTTCTTGTGTTTCCTTTCCATGACGCCTCTGTCTCAGTTACCCTACTCTGCCGCTTTGGGGTGAGAGCAGTAAGTAGATGAATGGGTGGGGCTGTGTTCCAGTGAAACTTTATTTATCCAAATAAACAAACAACAGCAAGAGAAAACAGGGAGCAGGATGTGCACGGCCTTCGCATCATAGTTTGCTGACTCCTGACATAGATGATCCAGATGTCTGCAAATAAAGATAGATTTACTTCTTTTCCGATCTGGATGCATTTTAAAATTCTTTTCATGCCTGATGGCACTGGCTAAACTGTCCAGTACAGTGTTGACTGGAAATGGTGAGAGCAGATATCCCTGTCCTGTTCCTGATCTTAGGGGGAAAGCAGTCTTTTATCGTTAATCATAACCAATCTTAGCTGTAGATTTGTTGTGGATACTGTTTATCAAGATTAGGAAATTCTCGGGGCTTCCCTGGTGGCACAGTGGTTGAGAGTCCGCCTTCCAGTGCAGGGGACACGGGTTCATGCCCCGGTCCGGGAAGATCCCACATGCCATGGAGAGGCTAGGCCCGTGAGCCATGGCCACCGAGCCTGCACGTCTGGAGCCTGTGCTCCACAACGGGAGAGGCCACAACAGTGAGAGGCCCGCGTACCACAAAAAAAAAAAAAAAGATTAGGAAATTCTCTCAAGCTGGTTTGTTGATTCTTTTTTTTTTTTTCTGTTATCTATCTCAGGAAGTTCTTTTCTATTCCAAAAATTTTTATCAGGAATAGTAGATAATGGTTAGATGGTTGGTTAATGGATAATGGTTAGATTTTGTCAGATTATTTTTGGATTTATTGAGAATGTCATATAGTTTTTCTTTTTTAGTATGATGAATTATATTAATTGGTTTCCAAATGTTTAGGCAAGCATCTATGTTCATGAGATATATTGGTCTGTATTTTCTTTTCTTATAATGTGTCTAGTTTTGATATTGGGGTAATGCTGGCCTCATAGAATGAATAAGTTGGGAAATATTTCCTTTTCTTCACATTTCTGGAGCAGTTTGTTCAGAATTGGTATTATTTTTTCTTAAGATGTTTTGTAGAATTTACCAGTTAAGCTGTCTAGGCCTGGAGTTTGCTTTTGTGGGGAGGTTTTTAACCTCTATAAATTCTTCTTTTTTTAAAAAAAAAAAATTATTTATTTATTTTTGGCTGTGTTAGGTCTTTGTTGCTACGCACGGGCTTCCTCTAGTTGCGGTGAGCGGGAGCTACTCTTCATTGTAGTGCGCGGGCTTCTCATTGTGGTGGCTTCTCTTTGTTGCGGGACACGGGCTCTAGGCGCATGGGCTTCAGTTCTAGAGCGCACGCTCAGTAGTTGTGGTGCGCAGGATTAGTTGCTCCGCGGCATGTGGGATCTTCCCAGACCAGGGCTCGAACCCGTGTCTCCTGCATTGGCAGGTGGATTCTTAACCACTGCGTCATCAGGGAAGTCCCTAAATTCTTTTTTTTTTAAATAGACATATAGATATTCATCTCTTTATTAAAGAGTAAAGGAAAGTAAAAGTACTCATAAAGTAAAACTCTGAGTGCAAGTTACTCATTTCTTCTTGAATGAGCTTTGGTGGTTTGCGTCATTCAAGGAATTTATTTACTCTGAGTTGTCAGATTTGTAAGCATAAACTTGCTCATAATGTTGTCTCAATGTTCTTTTAATGTCTGTGCAGTTGTAGTCACCCCTCTCAATTCTGACAGTGTTACTCTGTGTCTTCTATTTTTCCTGACCAGTCTAGGTAGAAGCTCATTAATTTTGTGATCTTTCCAAAGAGCCACCTTTTGGTTTTATTAGTTTTTCTCTATTTGTCTGTTTTCTCTCTTGTGACCTCTGCTTTGATCTCTGTTATTTACTTTATTCTGCTTATTTTGGATACAATTTGCTTCTCTCTTTCTGCTGTCATAATGTAGAAGCTGAGATCGTTGATTTGAGACCTTCTCTTCTAATATAGGCCTTTACTGGTATAAATTTCACTCTACTGCTTTAGTGGCCTACCACAAATTCTTATGTCATGTTTTCATCTTCAGTTTAAAATACTTTCTAATTTTCTTTTGATTTCTTCTTTGACCTATGGGTTATTGAAAATTATGTTATTCAGTCTACAAATATTAGGGATTTTTCAGATACTTTTCTGTAATTGATTTCTAGTTTAATTTTATAGCTAGAGAACAGACTTTGTATGACTTGAATTTTAAAAAATGTATTGTGGTTGGTTTTATCTCCCAGAATATGATCTACTTTGGTAAATATTCCATGTGCACTTGAGAAGAATGTGTATTTTACTGTCTTTGGGTAAAATGTTCTATAAATGTCAACTAAGTCACATTGACAGTGCTTTTTAAAATCTTCTGTATCCTTACTGATTTTCTTTCTACTTGTTCTGTTAATTACTGAGAGAAGTGTATTGAAATGTACCCAATAATAACTGGATTTATATATCATATAACATAGCTTTGTTATTAGGTGCATAATTGTTTAACATTGTTATGTCCTATTAACAAATTGAAGAATAAAAATCATATGGTAATCTCAATATATGCAGAAAAAGCTTTTGACAACATTCAACATCGATTTATGATAAAAACTCTCAACACAGTGGATATAGAGGGAACATACCTCAACATAATAAAGGCCATATATGACAGGCCCACAACTAATATCATATTCAGTGGTGGAAAGGCAGAAGCATTTTCTCTAAGATCAAGAACAAGACAAGGATGCTGACTCTCACCACTTTTATTCAACATGGTATTGGAAATCCTAGCCACATCAGACAAGAAAAAGAAAAGGAATCCAAACTGGTAAGGAAGAAGTAAAACTGTCACTGTTTGCAGATGACATGATACTATACATAGAAAGTCCTCAAGATGCCACCAAAAAAACTAGAGCTCATCAGTGAATTCAGTAAAGTTGCAGGATACAGAATTAATATAGAGAAATCTGTTGCACTTCTGTATACAAACAGTAAGCAATCAGAAAGAGAAATTAAGAAAAAAATCCCATTTACAATCTCATCAGAAAAGAATAAAATACCTAGGAATAAATCTATGGAGGTAAATTACTAGTACTCAGAAAACTATAAGACACTGATTAAAGAAATTAAAGATGACACAAACAGATGGAAAGATATGCCAAGTTCATGGATTGGAAGAATTAATGTTGTTTAAATGACTATACTACCCAAGACAATCTCCAGATTCATTGCAATCCCTATCAAAATACCAGTGGCATTTTCCACAGGACTAGAACAAATAATCTTAAAACTTGTTTGGAAACACAAAAGATCCCAAAGAGCCAAAACAGTCTTGAGAAAGAAGAACAAAGCTGGAGGTATCATGCTTCCTGATTTCAAACTATACTGCAAAGCTATAGTAATCAAGACAGTATGGTGCTGGCACAAAAACAGTTGCACAGATCAATGGAACAGAATAGAGAGCCCAGAAATTAACCCACACATATATGGGCAATTAATCAATGACAAAGGAGGCCAGAATATACCTCATCAATAAATGGTGTTGGGAAAACTGGACAGCTACACACAACAGAATCAAACTGGACTACTTTCTCACCATATACAAAAATAAACTCAAAATGGATTAAAGACTTAAATGTAAGACTGAAGCCATAAAACTTCTAGAAGAAAACATAGGCAGTACACTCTTCGATATCAGTCTTAGCAATATTTTTTTTTTAATCTGTCTCTTCAGGCAAAGGAAACCAAAGCAAAAATAAACATATGGGACTACATCAAACTAAAAAGCTTTTGCACAGCGAAGCTTATCAACAAAGTGAAAAGGCCACCTAGTGAGTGGGAGAAGATATTTGCAAACGATATATCTGATAAAAGGTTACTTTCCAAAATATAGAAAGAACTCATACAACTCAACATCAAAAAAAAAAAACCCCAAACAACATGATTAAAGAATGGGCAGAGGAGCTGAACAGACATTTTCCCAAAGAAGACATACTAATGGTCAACATGAAAGGTGATCACCATCACTAGTCATCAGGGAAATGCAAACCAAAACCATGATGAGATGTCACCTCACAACTGTCAGAATGGCTGTTATCAAAAAGACAACAAATAACAATGTTGGTGAGGATGTGGAGAAAAGGGAGTCCTCATGCACTTTTGCTGGAACGTAAATTGGTGCAGCCACTGTGGAAAACAGTATGGAGATTCCTCAAAAAATTAAGAATGGAACTACCATGTGATCAGCAATTTCACTCCTGGATATTTATTTGAAGAAAACAATAATACTAATTGGTATTACTAATTACTAATACTAATTGGTAATACTATTGGTAAAAGGTATATGCACTTCTGTGTTCATTGCAGCACTGTTTACAGTAGCGAAGACATAGAAGCAACCTAAGTGCCCATCAACAGGTGAATGGGTAAAGAAGATGTGATATATATATATATATATATATATATACACACACACATACATACATACATACACACACACATACACACACATACACACATTGTGGAATATTACTTGGTTATAAAAAAAAAGGAATTAAATCTTACCATTGGCAACGACATGCATGGACCTAGAGGGTATTATGCTAAGTGAAATGAGTCAAAGAAAGACAAACATTGTATGATTTCACTTATGTTTGAAATCTAAAACACAAAACAAATGAAGAAACATAACAGAGACAAGGTCATAGACACAGAAAACAAATAGGTGGTTGCCAGATGGGAGGGGGTGGGGGGAAGGAAAGAAGTAGGTGTATGGGTATGAAATGTGCAGTGTAGGGAATGTAGTTAACAACTGTGTAGTATCTTTGTATGGTGATGTATCGTAACTAGACTTATGGTGATCATTTTGAAATGTATAGAAATATCAAATCACTATGTTGTGTAACAGGAACTAACATAGTGTTGTAGGTCAGTTATACTTCAGTGAACAAACTCATAGAAAAAGACATCAGATTTGTGGTTACCAGAGGTGGGGGCTAGGGGGAGGGGGAATTGAATGAAGGCAGACAAAAGGTACAGACTTCCAGTTATAAGATAAATAAGTCCTAGGGATGGAATGTACAACATGATAAATGTAATTAACACTCGTATGCTATATATGAATGATGTCAAGAGAGTAAATCCTAAGAGCTCTCATCAGATGAAAAAAAATTTTCCATTTCTTTAATTTTGTATCTGTATGAGGTAATAGATGTTTACTAAACTTATTGTGATAATCATTTCATGACGTATGTAAATCAAATTATTATACTATACACCTTAGACATACAGTTGTATATGTCAGTAATATCTCAAGAAGACTGGAAGAAAAATAAAAATAAATAAATTGTAATTATATCCTCTTGATGAATCGACCCCTTTAACATGAGTGACCTTTCTAAAAATCCCTGTTAATATTTTTTGCTCTAAAGTTTACTTTGTCTGATATTAATATAGGTACCCCACTTTTCTCTTGACTAGTGTTAGCATAGTATCAGGTGGGCCAAAAAGTGCCTTTGGTTTTTTTAAGTAAAAATAAAAGACACATTTTTCATTTTCACCAAGAACTTTATTGAACAACACATTCACTGTTTTGTTCCACTGCCTTCTGCCATTTTTCAGGCAACTTCATAATTCCATCTTCCCAAAACTTTTTATCTTTTTGAGCAAAGAACTGTTCCAGGTGTCTTTTCAATTCCAGGGAATTGAAATTTTTTCCACTAAGAGAATTTTGTAAAGACCGAAATAAATGGAAATCCGAAGGTGCAGTGTCTGGTGAATGTGGCAGGTGAATCAGAACTTCCCAGCCGAGCTGTGACAGTTTTTGCCTGGTCATTAAAGAAACATGCGGTCTTGCGTTATCCTGATGGAAGATTATGCGTTTTCTTTTGTCTAATTCTGAACGCTTTTTGTGGAGCGCTGCTTTCAGTTGGTCTAACTGGGAGCAGTACTTGTTGGAATTAATGATTTGGTTTTCCATAAGGAGCTCATAATAGAGGACTCCCTTTCCAGTCCCACCATATACACAACATCACCTTCTTTGGATGAAGACCGGCCTTTGGTGTGGTTGGTGGTGGTTCATTTCACTTGCCCCATGATCTCTTCTGTCCCACATTATTGTACGGTATCCACTTTTCATTGCTCGTCACAATTTGTTTTAAAAACGGAACGTTTTTGTTACATTTAAGTAGAGAATCGCATGTGGAAATATGGTCAAGAAGGTTTTTTTTTTGCTTAACTTATGTGGAACCCAAACATCAAAGTGATTCACATAACCAAGCTGGTGCAAATGATTTTCAACGCTTAATTTGGATACTTTGAGTATGTTGGCTATCTCCTGTGTGGTATGATGTTGATTGTTCTCAATTATTATTGTCTCGATTTGATCGCTATCAACTTCAACTGGTCTACCCGACTGTGGAGCATTGTCCAGCAAGAAGTCTCCAGCATGAGACTTAGCAAATCACTTTTGACATGTTCGATCAGTCACAGAACCTTCTCCATATGCTGAACAAATCTTTTTGTGCGCTTCAGTTGCATTTTTACCTTTCTTGAAATTATAGAGCATAATATGCTGAAAATGTTGCTTTTTTCTTCCATCTTCAGTATTAAAATGGCTACACAAAAATTCACCAATTTTGATAAGTCTTTTTTTAAATGCATGCTGATATGACAGCTGTCACATACAATCTAACAAAATTGTTTCGAATGAAGTTAAAGACAACTAAGTGCTACTAGAGACATCTTACAGAAAAAAATGAATGGAACTTTTGGCCCACCCAATATATTCTCTTATTTCTGATCTTTTTGTATCTTTATATTTAAAGATGTCTTGCATTTTAAAGAACTCTGACAATCTCTGCCTTTTAATTGGGATGTTTAGACCATTTACATTTAATGTGATTATTTTTTATAGTTAGGTTTACATCTATTATTTTTCTATTTGTTTTCTACATGTCTTATCTGTTCTTTGTTCCTCTTTTCTCACTTCTTTCATATTATTATTTTATTTTATCTCCTTTGTTAGTTTCTTAGCTATTACTCATGAGCTTGACACATTTAAAGAGTAGTGGTTGGGTATTTTGTAGAATGTCCCTCAGTTTGAGTTTTTTTGATGTCTTCTCATGATTGGCCTTGGGTTATAGATTTTGAGGGGGTAGGTGGGAGAATTCCATAGAGGTGTAGTACCCTTCTTATCATCATATTACCATGACATTTCACTGATGATGTTGCCTTGATCTCTGAGTTTAGGTGGTGGCTTCTGGGTTTCTCCCCTGTGAAGTTACTGTTTTTCCTTTTTTGAACACTATTAGAGGTTCAGCCAGCCTACCTCAAGGGGAGGGCAGAGTATCAAATAATTTGTGGACATATGAGAAACCACCACAATAGCTAATAAGTATTTGGTGGGATCAGATATTCTGAAGCTGTCCAAATATTCTGTTTCTCTTTAAAGTTTTTCAACTAAGTTTGGCAATCATCAGTGGATCTTGCCTGAAGCAACTATTACTTTGTTGTTCTAAAGGTGGTTTTCTGTTTCCCTCATTCATTCTACATTATTAATTGGGATTCTTCCGTAAAGAAAGTTCTCTGTCTCCCTTCCATTTGCTTATTCATTCACTTATTCCTATCTAATGGACTCATGGATACTTATTTTATTCTTTGTGTGATAACAGTCTATCGTTTATTATTCCTATCTAATGGACTCATGGATACTTATTTTATTCTTTGTGTGATAACAGTCTATCATTTATTATTCCTATCTAATGGACTCATGGATACTTATTCTTTGTGTTATAGCAGTCTATCATCATTTATTATTCCTATTTAGTGGACTCATGGATACTTATTTTATTCTTTGTGTGATAACAGTCTATCATTTATTATTCCTATCTAGTGGACTCATGGATACTTATTTTATTCTTTGTGTGATAACAGTCTATCGTTTATTATTCCTATCTAATGGACTCATGGATACTTATTTTATTCTTTGTGTGGTAACAGTCTATCGTTTATTATTCCTATCTAATGGACTCATGGATACTTATTTCTCTATTTGTGTATATTTGAAATAAACATTGATTTGTACTAGTGTCTCTGACTGGTCCAGCCCTACAGGGCTACTTCTGGCTTCTCTCTTTCATATTCATAACTTTCTTTGACAGTGAGAAACGTGGCTCTCGTTATTGATGACATCTTTATAGTTTTTATTTACTCAACCCTGTTATACATGTAAAGTATTTTCAGAGTTGCTAACCCACGCTGCTATGAGAAGTAAATTTATCAGCTAGAGTGCAGTGTTTGTGCAAAATTCTTCTCTTGGTAGCCTTGTTATATCCAGTCAAAACACTGTTTCCCAAAGTCATTTATGTCAACTCCTTTCTTCCCCATCTCCTTCAGTGAGGTTATTTTACTTGTAATACAGTTAGCTTCATTTCTCAGAGTCCGCATTCCATCCTGGTTCCCTGGACATTTTGTATGATGCATATTTTTAAATGTTCACGCAGTATAATGTTCACTCTCTGTGGTGTAGAGTTCGGAAGGGTTTGGTGAATGCTTGGCCGTGGATTCACCGTCATGGTACTGCACCCTAATATGTCCATCAGGCAGCCCCTTGCCTCTTTTTAAAAATGAAGTTATTTATTAAAATAAGTTATTACATGGATCCTTATAGTGTATTTTGATATTAAAATAAACCATATAATGCTAAAGTCATTTCTTCAGAGCAGCTTTTGACATGAAATACCCTGCAGGTCAGCCAGAGCTGGAGTTCTTGTTAGGTTGAAATCAGCAGAGAAACAAGCGAAGACAACCATGGCTTTGCTCGCTTTTTGTCCCAGGGTGGTAGAGTCTTTGATGTGGCTTCCCAGGGAAGAATTTCAGAAAATCAGCATCTCTGATCTTCCTGTCCATAGTGGAGCTGGTAAAGACCAGGTTAAAAAAATCAGACTGAAGCTGCCACAGCAGATGTTTGAGCTATCTCTAGAGCCGACTTTTGGTCTGTGTTCCATTTCCTCTTCTATCTCCTTTCTTACACTTGTGCACTTTCTCCCTTTTCCTATGTTTGTTTTTTTTTATGCTATTTCTTTTCTTCTTCTTCTTTTTTTTTTTTTTTTGCCGTGCTGCTTGTGGGATCTTAGTTCCCCGACCAGAGATCAAAACCATGCCCTTGGCAGTGAATGTGTGGAGTCCTAACCACTGGACTACCAGGGATTCCCTTCCTGAATTCATTTGTATGTGCATTTATTCAGTAAACTTTATGTATTTAGTCGTGACTGTGCCTGTGTCACTAAACTCTAGATTTTTCTCTCATATTTCCTTGTTTCTTTCTGTCTCCTTACAACTAGCTTTAATGTAAAATTAAAATATTTATTTTTTAGCATTATATTTTTGAATATATATGTTTAATTTGGTCTGAATTTAAAATATAAGTGGATTGAATGTTTCAGTCTTTCTTGAGACAAGAAAAAGCAAATTAAATTGCTTTATAATGATTTGTTTAGTTTGTGTATGACTCAGTGGCCATCCTCCCATGTTAGAGAAGAAATAGAATCTATTCTTCCACCTCAGGTGGGACGGTGCTAAAACCAGTGTGTATAGACTCCCCCCACCTCCCCACCCCAGCACTTTGGTCCCCACTGGAGTATTTCATAGCTTTTCCAACATGCTGACCCTAAAACCCACTTACTGTAGCTCAAATTTGTTTCCTCTTGTTGGTGGATCAGTGGAATAAAACAGGAACAGAAACAGCACCAACAGGGGACTTCCCTGCGGGTCCAGTGGTTAAGAATCTGCCTTCCAATGCAGGGAACATGGGTTTGATCCCTGGTAGGGGAACTAAGATCCCACATGCCACAGGGCAACTAAGCCTGCACGCCACAACTACTGAGCCCGTGCGCTCTAGAGCCCAAGTGCCACAAGTAGAGAGCCTGCATGCTGCAACTCCTGGGCCTGCGCACTCTAGAGCCCAAGCACAACCACAACTAGAGAGAAGCCTGCGTGCCACAAGGACAGTCCCGCGGCAGCTAAGACCCGACGCGGCCAAAAGAAACATCGGGTGCCCTGCCTCCACTGTGGTCCTCAGCAGTGACACACCCCTCGGGCCTTTGACCCAAGCAGCAGGCGACCCCCAGCGCCTCTGGGATGGGCTGCACAGACACACTTGGAGGGTTTCTCTGCGGCTGCGAGCATTCGTCCTCTAACCCTTGGCATTCTCTGACCCCAGAATCTGTAATAGCAGAACGGGGCTCACGCTCAGGGCCAGGTTTGTGGGACTTATTTCCTGAGGAGGCGTTTTACAGAATGACATGCTTGACACATGGTCTGTGATGGTCACACATACTTGTCAGACCCCAGTGCCTCTGAGGCTTTTGTGTGTTGATCTGGGCTTTAGAGCCAGGGCTGGCGTACATTTGGTCCGACTGGTCTGCGGTGCTGGGTTCATGTGACGATGGTGCCCGCCGTCCACCAGGCCCACTGGAGCCCGTGCAACTGGTACCCGTTTCAGCACAAGCCCAGCTCATGGGGAGAACAGGGCCCTGCAGCATCTCTGTCCATGCACAGACATGCCTGGAGCTGCTGCAGACACCGAGGACCACTGCACTGGCGCCACAGGCGTGCTGCCTGCCTGGGTGCCCTTTCCCTTCCTCTCCCAGGCCCTCTGCCTCCACCCCACTCTGCTCGGCTGCACCCCCCTTCCTCTACCCTTCTGGGCCGACTCCCCAAGCTCTGGTTTACTGAATGGTTTGACGCCAGTGGGCGTGTAGGACCCAGCCCTTCCCTCTTTCCCCCCGGTTGTCCCCTTCGGCTTCCTTTAGTGACGGGGACTCCTCCCTCGGTAACCCCGGACAGTTTCCCTGGACCGTGCCTGAGATGAAAGAAGGAGGGGGGTCCCTCCAGAGCATTAGCTCTTCAGACACTCTGTCCAGGTGACCGCTTGATGGACTTGTATCTGCTTTGACCTGGCCCGGTTGGTCGGACTCATGGTCAGAAATCTTCCACGGCTTTGGCTTGGAGATAGAATTAAGTGAACTCACGTCAGTAGTGCCTCAGCTGACGTCTTGCTGCTGAGCCGATCCCTGGAGCAGGATGTGACCGTGCCGAGACTGTCTAGTGTCGCCACTGAGCATTCTTCATGGGGCACATGTGCAGTTTCCGATAAACTCGGGATTTAGAACAAGACACGCCGTGGCCAGGGTATGAGTCAGGGCTCTCCAGAGAAACACAACAAACAGGATGTGTGTGTGTGTGAACAGAACACAGTAGAATTTATTTACCTTATGTATATATCTTCTGTACAGATAAAGAGATTGATTATAAAGAACTGGCTTGTGTGATTATGGAGGCTGGTGAGTTGACACTCTGCAGGGCGGGCTTGCCGGCTGGAGACCCAGGAGGTCTGAGGGTGCCGTCTGGTGGAGAAACACCCTCCAGCCTGGGGAGACTGGTCTTTTTGATTTGTTCATGCCCCTCAACTCATTGGATGAGGCCCCCCACATTATGGAGGGCAGTGCACTAAAAGTTCACAATTTAATGTTAATCACATCCAAAAACACCCTCCAAGCTGACACTTGGACCATCACAGCCAGATTTATTTGGAATTCCATGATGTTTGGTTGGGTCTCTTTATACTTTAGTATGTATGTATGTATGTATTTTTGTCTGCACTGGGTCTTCGTTGCTGTGCGTGGGCTTCTGATTGCGGTGGCTTCTCTTGTTGCAGAGCATGGGCTCTAGGCGCGCGGGCTTCAGTAGTTGTGGCATGTGGGCTCAGTAGTTTTGGCTCACGGGCTCTAGAGCGCAGGCTCAGTAGTTGTGGCGCAAGGGCTTAGTTGGTCTGCGGCATGTGGGATCTTCCCAGACCAGGGCTTAAACCTGTGTCCCCTGCATTGGCAGGCGGATTCTTAACCATTGCACCACCAGGGAAGCCCTATACTTTAGTTTTAAGGGTCTCTTTGGATAACAATGTAGTTTAGCCAGAGTAACAACGGGCCATCTTTTTTTTTTTTTTTTTTTTTTTTGCGGTACGCGGGCCACTCACTGTTGTGGCCTCTCCCGCTGCGGAGCACAGGCTCCGGACGTGCAGGCTCAGCAGCCATGGCTCACGGGCCCAGCCGCTCTGTGGCACGTGGGATCCTCCCGGACCAGGGCACGAACCCGCGTCCCCTGCATCGGCAGGCGGACTCTCAGCCACTGCGCCACCAGGGAAGCCCTACAACGGGCCATCTTTAACCAGAGCTTCAGCTGCCTGTGTTCTTGTCAGAGCTCGTATTTGATGGGTTTACTGTGGATTCTTTGCTGTGTGTCTGGAAAATATCACTGACATGGACTTCTCCCCCTGCTCTTAAATTCCTCTAAAAATCGGTTAAGGAACCAGAGCAGTGTTGAAAACATGCTGTGGTATGGGGTACTTTCTTCTCTAGGACGGGTTCTGCTAAGCAAGCACACAGAAGTTGTCTTGAGGATGGCCATGCAGTGTTCTCGCTGGAGAGCCTGCACTGCCGTTTATATTTAGCCTGGAGCCCGGGGGAGCAGCGAGGCCCGCAGTGGAGCCACCGTGCGCCCGCACTGCTCCAGGCCTGGTCGAGAGCGGGGGACATGCTGGATGGAATGTCAGAGGCTAAATATAACTCTTTACAGAGCCAGACACACATGTGACTTGGAGTGGAAACATTTTCTAAAAGAGCTGCTTTTTGCTCTCAGTTTACAGTAATGAATAGAAACCCAAATCAGTTTGACTTCTTGTTGAGAGCTGTCTCTGCAGTTAAATGATCTCAGGTGCTGTTGAAGGTAGAAGGAAGGCCCTCACCCCGTGCCCATCCAGGAGCCGGCAGGCCTGTCTTGCTGTGTTCAGATTGGTTTTGTTTCCACAGGAGGAAAAGATGGGTAGTTTCCACTTCACACCTTGATGTGTCTGGATGTGGGTTGAGTGGTGGACGTCGGCATTTCGTTTTCCCTTGGTCTCACTCTGCGCCGGGACGCGAGCACCGGCGTGGGCTCCTGGGAGAGCTGACCACAGCAAGGCAGGCTCTGCTGAGTCAGGGAGCCTGGGGCCGAGACTGCCTTACCTCCACAGCTGTTCCGGCTTAAATGTACTTTTTTTGTTTTTGCGGTACTCGGGCCTCTCACTGTTGTGGCCTCTCCCGTTGTGGAGCACAGGCTCCGGACGCGCAGGCTCAGCGGCCATGGCTCACGGGCCCAGCCGCTCCGCGGCACGTGGGCTCTACCCGGACCGGGGCACGAACCCATGTCCCCTGCATCGGCAGGCGGACTCTCAACCACTGCGCCACCAGGGAAGCCCTAAATGTACTTTTTTATATTTTCTGTTGTTATTAGTTCCTTTGCCTGAGGATTCACAAGCACTGTGTGGTTAGTAATTTCTTGAGAAAGTAAAGGGGAGCAGACAGCGTCCTCAAGCCCAGCCCCAGGGCTGTGCCTCTGTGGACCCGGCTCTCGATTTGGGGTGGCCCTGACTTCATGAAGGGCTCAGTGGGCTTGCCAGATGGGCCGCACATGAGAATCACGTGAGAGGCTTGGAGAGACACAGATCCGGGCCTTTCCTAACCTGCTGAGTTAGAATCTGGGGCGTGTGCTCTCGGGCCGAGGAGGGGGGTTGGGAAGCGGGCTTTTAAACGGGCCCCCTGAGGTGATCCCCCCACAGCCTGCCTGGCACCAGGCCCCCAGGCCCTGGCACGATTTCTGAAAGTTCTCCCGCAACCGCAGTAAGAAACTGTACTTGTCTCTAAGAGGCGCTGGGATGGTTCCAGACCAGGAGAGAGGCGGGCAGACGGGGGGCCAGGAGCCACTGGGCGCAGCATGGCCTCCTCCCCATCTGCCTGCCCCTCCACTCCCCCAGCTTCCCGGTGGGAAAGGGTGGCTGCTGGAGATGCCATCGGCCCGTTGTTCCCGAGGCTTTCTCAAGGCCGCTTCCCTTGCGCCTCGGCTAAGGGAGGTCCGGAAGAACAGTGGGATATGAGCTGGGCTTCCGGGTCTGACCCAGGCTTCCTTAAGCTCCGGTCCCCCTCGCACACCCTTGTTGCTGTCTCTTCTGGTTCTGGGCGTGTTCCTTCTCGTAAGAGGCTGTGTGAGCCAGAGCAGGGAAGTAGGAACTGGCTTCTGGTTCTCGCTCTGCGCTCACAGACGTGAACCAGCTGGGCTCGAGTAGTCCCCCTGCCCCACGACGGGAGCTGGGGGGCTGGAGCGCGTTCAGGAGGGGCTGGAGCCGACGCACAGGATGAGACGCCCGCAGCACCTGGGCCTTCCCACTCCCTCCCGCTTGGTTCCTCTC
This sequence comes from Delphinus delphis, assembly GCF_949987515.2. Taxonomy (NCBI): domain Eukaryota; kingdom Metazoa; phylum Chordata; class Mammalia; order Artiodactyla; family Delphinidae; genus Delphinus; species Delphinus delphis. The sequence continues at coordinate 2,594,891 of NC_082690.1, read as the reverse complement.
TCTGTGTTAGGTCATCCTGCAAGCTGGGCATCGGTCCTGTTCCGGGAAAAGGCCCCAGCGGTTCAGTTATCCTTTTCAGCATCGTCGTGGCTGAGCCGCAAGCAGCAGCGGACCCGCACGCCCCCCGACTCCTTGTGTGCCTCGAGGCCTCGCGTTCCCCGTCCGTCAGCTCCTCTCCCGGAGCCCTGCTGGTGGTGAAGTTTATTCTCCATGCGGCACCCCTGCCCCAGCCCACCCTGGTCGTCTCAGGAAGAGCATGTTTCCCTTGCAGACCACTGTCCAGAGGGGTGGGGTCCTTGACATCCTGGAGCCCAGTTGCTTAGCCAGATGATACTGGAACCTAGAAACGGACCCCGGTCCTCTGGCTCTTACTCTGCATCTGCTGTGCCGGGCACCCCAGCCAAGGGGCAAAGGCTGGTGTCCAGGGCACTGACTTATGCAGACAGTGCCTCCGTGTGCCTGCCCTGCCGCCATCACTCTGTTTCTTCCAGCTGAGCCCGCGCCGCAGGGCCCTTTGGGTCCCTTTTTGTGCATGACTGTCGTCTGTGTCTGAGTGCAGGCCTCCTGACCCGGGGGCCTGTCTCTGAGTCCTCCAGGCGGGATTCCCGGCTGGGGCCCTCCCTCACAGCAGTGCCTTATCCCTCACGCTTGGCAAACAGATACAGGAAGGGGCACTACTGGGTGGTCTGGGGACGAGTAGTGGAGATGGCTCAGGACGTCTTTGACGAGCCAGGACAGCAGTCAGCCTTGGTCAGCCCTAGTTTCCTACTAGAAAACTTGTGCCGGACGCTGCTGTTCACGGCCTGGGCGTGTTCCCCATGTCACCCTTCTGAACCTTGGCTCTGTCTCTTCCTCCCCAGGTCCTGCTGCTTCTACCTGTTGGGCCTTAGGAGAGTGGGTGGGTCCTCCCTGCCGCTCTAGTAACCGGGTGTGGTGGGCATCCATAGAGCAGAGGTAACCTGGCCGTTGGGCCATTTTAGTGTCACTTAGCATTTGGGGAAGTAAGTGGTTAGATTGTAGAGGACAAATCCTCAGACTTCTGTCATCTGCCACATTTCTTGTCACGTGTGCATCACACATAAAACCAACCGCGTTTTCTTTTTTTTTTTTGGCTGCGTTGGGTCTTTGTTGCCGTGCACGGGCTTCTCACTGCAGTGGCTTCTCTTGTTGTGGAGCGTGGGCTCTAGGCCCGTGGGCTCAGTAGTTGTGGCTCACAGGCTCCAAAGCGCAGTCTCAGGAGTTGTGGCGCACGGGCTTAGTCGCTCCACGGCATGTGGGATCTTCCCGGACCGGGGCTCCAACCCATGTCCCCCTGTATTAGCAGGTGGATTCTTAACCGCTGCGCCACCAGGGAAGCCCCCGACCGCATTTTAATGAATTCTTTCATGGAGTCACAGGGAAAAGAAGGAACTGTAGACAGTACAGTGAAATGGGAAGAGAGTTGGACTGAGTCTGAGGATGAGCTAGAGGACGAGCTGCATCCTCCACTGAGGCCAGTCCCTTAGCTGCTGCTTCGTAACCTGGAAATGCCACTCACCCTCACCGTCTTGAAGGGTGAGCTGAGGAAGGAGTCGGAATCATCCTCACCTCTGTCCCCAGCCCTGGACTGTGCCACCTCTGATGGGCGTGGTTTCAAGAATAAATAACGCCATTGTAATAAGCCACTTCAAAGCATGATGCCTCTGGAGATACAACTTAGTTTAACATTTTTCAAACAAGTAGGCCCAGTGGAGAATAGAGTGACCACTGCTGCTCCTAGAATAACGTGAAGAAGGGCACAGAGGACAACAACAGGAAGAGAGACCCACGAGGCTGGACATCCTGTCCCCGCATGCGTCGTCAGCTCCTGACCCTGCCCTCCCTGCCCCGGTGTGTGGCAGCGTGGCTGTTCGGTTCATATGAAGTACCTCCAGGCAGAAAGCACGTATCAATTCTCACAGTGAGCCAAGTGGTGGTATTTTTTGCTTGTAAAAATAAAATCAGAGCCTTTTGGGTATTATTTACAAGAAGAAAAAAGAAAGGGAAAAAAGATTTCCCTCCTGGGTTTTAGCCTTGGCTCAGCACTGAGCTGGTATATTTTTGTAATTATTATCAGCTGGAGAACACACCAGCTTGAGGTCAGGTTTTCTCCTTAACATAGTTGGAAATGCCATTCTGTGTGGTTTCATAAATCCTTTGTCATCTCTGCTCACTTGCAGAGATGGCCCTCCCAGGAGTGGACCCCAGTGTCTGCATCCTCAGAACTGATCTGTACCCCAGCTGGGATTAAACACCATCGAGCCAGAAGACCAACAGCCTTTGCCAGCTATGAATTCAAGCATATTTTGATGCTCAAAAATTTAGAATTTCTGGATTTAGTGTAAAGTCAGGAATCATCACTTTGATGTTTTCTTTTTCCTTTTCACTGCCTTTCAGTCCTCTTTTTTTCAGTTCTTGTTCCCCTTCTTTCTTTCCTTTTTCTTTTTTAGCCTGTCTCTCCCTCTCGTGTCTTAGACGTTGTATTGAATTTTCTTGGAATTCTCATTTGTATTATTCCACTCATGGTATCCAGGGTTAATATATTTTCTGGCCTCTGGCCTAAAGCCATTAAGTATGAAACTTACTGTTCCTTGGGCCACTAGAAGAATGTTGGTTCCTATAAAGCAAGTATAATAATAACAATGATAATAAATGACCCCTCTTCTAAATGTTTATGTATCAATTATTGGTGAAAGAAGGGTAAAGAGTAATATTTTATAGTTGGAAAAAATGAGGGGTGCAGAATCACACTGAAAGTCAATAGGAGTATTAAAAATAGGGCTCAGGGCTTCCCTGGTGGCGCAGTGGTTGAGAGTCCGCCTGCCGATGCAGGGGATGCGGGTTCGTGCCCTGGTCTGGGAAGATCCCACATGCCGTGGAGCGGCTGGGCCCATGAGCCATGGCCGCTGAGCCTGCGCGTCCGGAGCCTGTGCTCCGCAGCGGGAGAGGCCACAACAGTGAGAGGCCCGCGTACCGCAAAAAAAAAAAAAAAAAAAATAGGGCCCAGATTCTTGATAGTAGTTCATAGCTTTAGCATATAGAAGAGCTTTGAAAATGAAATTAAAAGCCCAAGACTGACTGGATCAGTCCTCTGTTCTGGACTGGACCGCCTAGTTCTTCTGTGTTGAAAACACATTTGTCAGTCCTACTTGAAGCAGTGAATCCTGGGAAATCATGGAAACCAAACCTGCCAGTTTCCCAACTTACAGTGAGAGGTGCACTGTCAGAAGTGACACCAAAAGAGCAAAGATGGTGAGTTGGACAGTCCTGGGCTTGGATCCTGGTTCTCCGGCCAGCTTCACTGTGCTCTGCAGGCTTCTTTGTGACATTTATCATATTCTATTGAAATCGTGTCTCTCTTCCTCACAGTCAGTTACATTTCCAGAAACTCTTGCATCTCAGGTATGGTGGTAGGGAATTGGAGATGCATAATAATGGCTGAAATAAAAAAGAAAAAGAGCAGCAATTTTCACCTGCAGTGAAATCAGGAAGAGGTAGAATAGGAAACTCCAGGCCCTTGTTCCCCGACAGAAACATTGGAGAAACAAACAGGAGCTGAAACAACTGTGTAGGAGATCTGGAAACAGTCGAAGGTTTATAGCAACCACGTCAGTACCTGATCAAGAAAAAAAGATCTTCAGAGTGGTAGGAAGGTTTCATGAGACATTTTCTCAACCTTGCCCCACCGTCTACCCAGCACATCCTCCTCCCCTCCTCCCACCAAATTGGAGGGAGCAGAGCAAACCCTATTTGCAAATTATTGTGTCTATCATTCTCACCTGCCTGGGGATACCTGAAAGGCTGAGACGAGGGGCTTGTCTTTGTCTCCTTGGGATGTAGGTGGGAAAGGCAGCAGGCACTGCTTGTAAGAGCTACAAGGGGATGACAAACCCACAACTGCCTGAAGAGATTCTGGGGGAGGCACACAACAGGCCATCTGAGGCTCAGGAGAGAAACTGTGGTGAGACAGGGAAGGTAGGACAAAAGCAACCACATCGCATCTCAAGGTGACCCCTACACTCTGAGCAAGCCTAGCTGAGAGGTGAAGGAGTACCTACAGAGCCAATTTGCAAAGACTTGGGAGAGGGGGCTCCTCCCTGCCTCCCTCCCTCCCTCCCTCCCTCTCTCCCTTCCTCTCTCCCTCCCTCCCTCCCTCCCTCCCTCTCTCCCTCCTGGTGTTTTTGTTTGTTTTAGCTCTTGGCATTCAAGGGAATCTTAATCAGAATGTTATTTGAAGATGAGGTAAAGGAACCTCAGTTATGCTTGAAAGGAAATAGTGTTTGAGAAAAAAGTTTGGAACTCAAAACAAATGCACTCCTATAGCCTTCAACAATAATAATTTTGAATATACACGTGTGCGCATGCGTGCGCACGCACACACACACACACACACACACACACACAGGGCACAGGATCTGATTTCCAGAGAAACTGCTTTATAATAGATGCCCAGTTTTCAACCAAAAAAAATCACAAAGCATACAAAGAAACAGGAAAACGTGGTTCATTCAAAAGAGCAAAATGAATGAACAGAAACTGTCCCAGTTTCTGAGGAGGCCCAGATATTGGGCTTACTAGACAAAGACAAATTGTCTTAAATATGCTTAGACTAAGGGAAAACATTATATGAGCAACAAAGTATCAATAAGGAGAAAAGTTATAAAAAGGAATCAAAAAGAAATTTTGGAGCTGAAAAGTGTAGTAACTGAAATGAAAAATTTACTGGAGGGGATAAACAGCTTATTTGAGCAGGCAAAAGAATCAGTGAACTAGAAGATAAGAAAATTGAAATTATCATGTCTGGGAGAAGAGAGGAAAAATAATGGAGAAATGTGAACAGAGCATGTATGTTTGCTAGGCTGCCATAACAATATCACAGACTGAGTGGCTTAAACAACAGAAGTTTATTTTCTTACAGTTCTGGAGGGTAGATGTTCAAGATCAAGATATTGGCAGAGTTGATTTCTTCTGAGGCTTCTCTTTGGCTTGCATATGGCCACCTTCTTGCTGTGTCCTCGCATGGTCTTTCCTCTGCACACACATCATTCTATGTGTCCTAATCTCCTATTTTTATAAGAACACTAGTCAGATTGGATTAGGGCCCCTAACAGCCTCATTTTAACTTATTACCTCTTTAAGGACCCTATCTCCACATATAGTCACATTCTGGGTTGCTGGGGGTGAAGGCTTCAATATATGAATTTGGGTGGCAGGGGGACACAATTCACCCCATAACAGAGCCTAAGGGCATTGTGGGGTGCTGTCAAGCTGACCAAGATATGTTTTTTTTTTAAACATCTTTATTGGGGTATAATTGCAAGATATGTTTTATGGGAGTCCCAGGAGAAGAGGGAGAGAGAGAGGCAGAAAGGTTATCTGAAGAAATAATGGCTGAAAACTCCCCCAATTTGACATATAGCATTTATCTACAAATTCAAGAAGCTCGGTAAACTCTAAGTAGGATAAACCCAAGAGGACCCACCCTGAGACACATTATAATCAAACAGTCAAAAGCTAAAGACAAAGAGAGAATCTTGAAAACAGCAAGTGAGAAGTGTCTCATTACATACAGGGGATACTCAACAAGATCTTAAGCTGATTTCTCATCAGAAATGTTGGATGCCAGAAGACAGTGGGATGAAAGATTTAATGTGTTGAAAGAAAAAAAAACCCAACAACAACACTGTAAACAGAAGATTTTATATCTGGCAACACTGACTTTCAAAAATGAGGGAAAAATTAAGACATTCCCAGAAGAACAAAAGCTGAGGGAGTTCATGACCACTAGCCCTGCTCTACAAAAAGTGCTAAAGGAAATCCTTCAAGTTGAAATGAAGCAACACTAGACAGTAACTCAAAGCTGTATGAAGATCTAAAGATCTCCAGTAGAGGTAATTAATGGACAAATATAAATGCTAGTCTTATTATAATTTCGGTTTGTAACTGCACTTTTTATTTCTGTAGAATTTAAAAGATAAATCCATTATTGATAAGGCACACAATGTATAAAGACGTAATTTGTGTCTTCAGTAACATAAGGGGTAGGACAGAGATTTTGTATACAATTAAAGTTAAATTGGTATCAATTCAAGTTTGTAATTTTAGGATGTTATGATAATCCTCATGATAACCACAAAGTTTGGTTATCATGAGTATACACTAAAGGATAGGAGAAGGGAATCAAAATGTGTCAGTACAAAAAAAATCAACAAAATACAAAAGAAGGCAGTAGTGGATGAAATGAGGGACAAAAGAATAATATACACAGAAGACAAGTAGCAGAACAGCAAAAGTAAGTCCTTTATCAGTTAATTAAACGAAAATGGATCAAACTGTCCAGTCAAAAGGCAGAGATTGGCAGAATGGATGAAATAATGTAATCCAACTTTATGCGGTCTACAAGACACTCACTTTAGACCTAAACACAAATAGGCTGGTAAAGTGAAAGGATGGAAAAAGACATTCTATGCAAATAATAACCAAAAGAGAACTGAGGTAGCTATAGTCATATCAGACAAAATAGACTTTAAGTCAGAAAACAGTTACAAGAGACAAAGAATGACAATGTATATTGATTCACCAAGAAAACATAACAATTATAAACATAGGCATGAAATATCTAAGCCCCATAATCCATGAAGCAAACATTGAGAGGATTGAAGAGAGAAACAGATTGTTTTACAATAATAATCGGACATTTCAGTGCCCTACTTTCAATAACAGATAGACAAGATAGAAGATTAATAAGGAAATATAGGACTTGAAGAACAATATGGACCAGTCAGACCTAACATATACAGAACACTACACCCCAAAACAGCAGAATACACATTTTCCACATGTGCAGATGGAACATTCTCTAGGATAGATCATATGTTAGGTCAAAACACAAGTCTCAATTTAAAAAAATTTTTAAGCATATAAAGTATCTTTTCTAATCACAGTGGAATGAAGTTAGAAGTAAATAACTGAAGGAAACTAGAATATTTACAGATACGTGGAAATCAACATACTCTTAACCAATGGGTCAAAGAAGTTAAAAGGAGGTTAGAAAATACCTGAAGAAAATGAAAATGAAAACACAACATACCAAAACTTAGTGGGATTCAGCAAAAGCAATACTAAGACATGTAAATTAAAAAAAATATATATATATATATCTCTCAAATCAGTGACAATCTTACACCTTTAGGAACTGGACAAAGGAGAACAAACTAAACCCAAAACTAGCAGAGGAAGGAATTAATAAAGATTAGAGCAGAGGTTAATGAAAAAGAGAAAAGAAAAACAGTAGGGAAAAATCAATGAAAACAAAAGTTGCTGTTTTGAAAAGAACAGCAAAATTGACAAACCATTAACTAGATTCAGTAAGGAAAAAAGAAGACTTGAATTACTAAAATCAGCAAAGAAAGTGGGGCTATAACTACTGATTTTATGGAAATAAATAGGATTATAAGACAATGCTATGAACAAGTATATATCAACAAGTTGGATAACCTAGATGAAATGGACAAATTCCTAAAAACATAAAATCTAGCAAAATGTAGTCATTAAGAAGTAGAAAATCTGAATAGAACTACAGTAATTAAAAACAGAAAAGCTTGGACCTGGTGGTTTCATTGATGGATTCTACCAAACATTTAAAGAATTAATACCAGTCCTTCTCAAACTCTTCCCAAAGATTGAAGAGAATACTTCCTAACTCATCTGTAAGGCCAGCATTACCCTGATACTAACACCAGGCAAAGCCACTACAAGAAAGCTGTAGACCAATATTCCTTAACATTGATGCAAAATTCTTCCAAAACATACTAGCGGATGGAATTCCACAACACACTAAAAGGATTATACACCGCGAATGAATGGAATTTGTTCCCAGAATGAAAGAATGGTTTAACATATGAAAATTACAGTAATACATCGCATTAATAGAATATAGGAAAAGAACCACATGATTATCTCAGTTGATGCAGAAAAAATATTTGACAAATTCAACACCCTTTCATAATAAAAACAGTAGACTAGGAGTAGATGAGATCTCCTTCAACATAATAAAAGATATATGAAAAACCTTATAGCCAGTGTCATAATTAATGGTGAAAGACTGAAAGGTTTTTCCCTAAGATCAGGAAGAAGAGTAGGATACCAGAGCTCACCACTTTTGTTCTACATAACATTGGAATTTCTAGCCAGAGCAATTAGGCAACAAAAAGAAATTTACAAGTTATCCAAATTGGAAAAGAAAACATAAAATTATCCCTATTCATGGATGACTTAATCTTATACGTGGAAAACCCTGAAGATTACACCAAAAACAAAACAAAGAAACAAAAAACCCTGTTAGAGCTAATAACAGGAAAACAGAAAACAAAACCAACATACAAATATCAGTTGCATTTCTATACACTAACAAAGAACAATCAGAAAAGGAAATTAAGAAAACAATCCCATTTACAGTAGTATCTAAATGAATAAAATACTTAGGAATAAATTTAATCAAGGAGGTAAAAGACAGAGTACACTGAAATCTAAAAAACACTGCTGAAAGAAATTAAAGGAGATACAAATAAATGGAAGATACTCCATGTTTATGGATTAGAAAATCTAATATTGTTAAAACTATGGAAAGCCATCTACAGATTCAATACGTTCTCTATCAAAATCCCAATGGTTTTTTTTTTTCAGAAATAGAAAACCCCATCCTAAAGATTTATATGGAATCTCAAGGGAACCCAAATAGCCAAAGTCATCTTGAAAAAAAAAAGAACAAAGTTGGAGGACTCACACTTGCTGATTACAAAACTTACTATGAAGCTACAGTAATCAAAACAGTATGGTACTGGCATAAAGATAGACGTATGGACCAATGGAACAGAACAGAGAGCCCTGAAATAAACTCTTGTGTATATAATCGAATAATTTCTGACAAGAGTGCCAAGACCATTGAATGGAGCACAGTCTTTTCACCAAATGATGTTAGAAAAACTGGATATACACATTCTAAATAATGAAGTTGGATCCTTGCCTTATAAAAAATTAAAATGGACCAAAGACCTAAACGTATGATTTAAAACTATAAAATTCTTAGAAGAAAACAGTGGAAGATATTCATGACATTGGATTTGGCAATGATTTCTTGGATGTGACATCAAAAGCACAGGCAGGCAACAAAAGAAAAAAATAGGTAAATTGGACTTCATTGAAATTAAAAACTTTTGTACATCAAAGAATACTATCAAGAGAGTAAAAATACAACTTAGAGTGGGAGGAGGTATTTGCAAAGCACATATATAACAAGAGATTAATATCCAGAATATATAAAGAGCTCCTACAACTCAACAACAAAAACCCCAAACAATCCAATTTAAAAAATGGCAAAGGATTTGAATAAACATTTCTCCAAAGAAGATATGCAAATGGTCAATAAACACATGAAAGGATGTGCATTATTAGCCTTTATGGAAATGCAAATAAAAACCACAATGAGACACCACTTCACACCCATTACGATGGATATTATTGAAAAAAAAAGAAAAATTACGAACATTGGTGAGGATGTGGAGAAATTCGAATCTGTCTGCATTGCTGATGGGATCATAAAATGGTGCAGCCGCTGTGGAAAAGCTTGGGAGTTCTTCAAACAGTTACACGTAGGATTGCAATATGATCCAGTAATTAAGCTTCTAGGTGCATACCGCAAATAGTTGAAAGCAGGGACTCAGATAGATATTTGTGCACCACTGTTCACAGCAGCATTATTCACAATGGCCAAAAGGTAGAAACAACCTAATGTCCATCAACAGATGAATGGATAAACAAGACATGGTATACAGTCAGCACTCTGTATCTATGGGTTCCATATCCCTGGATTTAACAAATGCAGATCCAAAATGTGTGAAAAAAGATTCCAGAAAGTTACAAAAAGCCACACTTGAGTTTGCCTCGCCCTGGCAACTTTTTATATAGCATTGGCATTGTATTAGGCGTTATAAGTAACCTAGAGATGATTTAAAGTACCTGAGAGGTTGTGTAGGTTATATGCAAACGCTAGGCCACTTCATATGAAGGACTTGAGCATTCATGGATTTTGCTAGCTGAGGGGTGTCCTGGAACCAGTCCACTGCAGATACCGAGGGATGACTGTATACGTACAGTGGAATATCATTCAGCCTTAAAAGGAATGGGCTGCTGCTACATGTTACATGGATGTACCTTGGAAACATCATCCTGCATGAAGTAAGCCAGACATAAAAGGACAAATATTGTGTGATTCCACTTGTGAGGTCTGTCAAGTAGGCAAGTCCAGAGACAATGGCCTGGAGGTTGCCAGGGGCCAGGGTTCCGAAGAAGTGGGGAGCTGCTGTTTAATGGGGATGGAGTTTCTGTTTGGTACGATGAGCAAGTTGTGGAGACAGATGGTGGTGTTGGCTGCACACATTGTGCATGTGCCTAATGCCGCTGAGGTTTTCCACGTAAAAGTGGTTAAAGTGGTAAATTCTATGTTGTGTATGTTGTACCAGAATAAAAAACATCGTTAAATAGTGATGATGGTGAGACAGTGGGAAAAGTGGAAAACGCAGTGAGAGTACAAAGGGCGGAGCCCCACGTCTCACATTCAGTTGTAAGAATCTCCTGAGATAAAAATACCACATTTGATCAAGGGGGAATCTTGATGTCACCCTGACTCCTGTTTTCTCTGTTCACCAACCTTCAGCTGGGTAGGAACAGCAGACTTTCTACTTGCTGCTGCTGCTTTTTAGAGTCCAAAAGCAAAACCTCAGACATTACTGTTCAGTGAAACGCACTGCAGATTATTCATGACCACACGAGTATTCCTTTTATATACTTTGGTCATGAATACGGTTACGCCAGTTGATTTTTTTTAATTTTTAAAAAACATTTATTTATTTGGCTGCGTCAGGTCTTAGTTGCGGCACACAGGCTCTTTGTTGCGGCGCGTGGGCTTCTCTCTAGTTGTGGCGCGTGAGGTGCGCAAGCTCAGTAGTTGTGGTGTGCAGGCTTAGTTGCCCTGCGGCATTCGGGATCTTAGCTCCCTGACCAGGGATCAAACCCGCATCCCCTGCATTGGAAGGCGGATTCTTAACTACTGGACCACCAGGGAAGCCCCATGCCGGTTGATTTTTTAACTGATGTATTCACTGAAAGAATTCAGGAGACCTTACATAAAAATTTTTATCTAACTTTAAATAGTTGTTAAGTATATATATGATTTCTGGTGTATTGTGAATATCAATGCTTTAAAACTGTTACTTCAGTTTTTTGCATACCCAACCGATTCCAAATGCCATACTGATTTCACTATCATCATTTTAGAAATAGAGAAGTGTTCTACGATTTAATGTTGAAATAATTATAGATTCACAGGAAGTTGCAAAGGTAGTACAGAGTGGTCCGGTGTACCCTGCTAAGTTTAAAAACCAAAATTTAGAAAGAAAACTTTCCTACAATGAATTTTTGGTCCAGCCCAACTCTGGAAAACAGTTATTAGTTTCTTTAAAAAACTAACCATGCCACAACATACGACGAGGGTTTGTGCTCTTGGGCATCTGTCCCAGAGAAAAGGAAACTTATGTTCATACGAAAGTCTGTGCACAAATGTCACAGCAGTTTTATTCATCATAGCCCCAAACTGGAAACAACCCAGACGCCTTTCCGTGGGTGAGTGGTTAAACACAGTGTGGTGCATCCCCGGTGCGGAGCGCTGCTTGGCTGTAGAAAGAAACAAACTGTCATTACACACAAGGTGGATGGACCTAAAGGGCTTTATTCTGAACGAAAAAGTCAGCCTCAAAAGGCCACCGACTGTGTATTTCCTGTTATATAGCATTCTCCAAATGACAGAATTATGGCCATAGGGGACAGATTAACATTTGCCAGTGCTGAGGGATGGTGAGGGCCTGCAGGAGGGAGGTCTTTGGTGATGGAAGAGGTCTGTGTCTTGACTGCAGTGGTGGTTACAGGAATCTTCACATGTGATAAGTGAGGTACAACCATCCACATACACTGTACACGTGTCAGTTTTCTGGTTTTGATACTGTGCTGTAATTATGTAACCATTGGGGGAGGCTGGGTCAAGGTCACATTAAATGAACACAATATACTTGGAACTTACCACACCTGCCTCCAGAGGACAGTCTTAAATTTCTTTTGGAGGATTTGAATAGAAACAGACAACTACACATGTCTTAGATTCCTTCTAAGTCCAAGATTTAATAATGGATTCCTGGGCAAGATGAAAAATAGAGTAGCCACATTACAGCTCTGTGAGCAAACTGAATTCAGCTAAATGATTTTCTGGAAAACTCAAGGAGATCCAATCTAGAACATAAAAAATGCACATTGATTTATTCGATAAACACTTTTGGAGTCCCTGCTAAATACCATTCCACACTAGATTTGAAGATAGATGAGTCCGTATGATACTTGTTTCTTTGTACTGTTGATAGAATGTAAGCTCCATGAGGGCATAGATTTTTATCTTTTATTCATGTATCATCCCTCATGTTTAGGCCAGTATCTGGCTTATAAAAGGCAATAAATAAAAAATTGCTGAATGACTGGATTGTCCCAAAGAGCTTAGAGTCTGGCAGGCGCAAGCCAAGGTTGGTATGAAATTAAAGAGGAACAGCTGCATGTGATGTATGCTGTAATGGATTTTCCCCCCTTTTCTCCTTCCGTCCAAAATCCCTTTGCTGAGTCTTGCATAATGTAGCCTCAGTGTATTCCGACAGCACCAGGAGGTTGGCTTATGTCAGAACCTCATGCCCAGGCACTGGCTCATATCCGGAGGAGTTGCCTGCGATGTCGTCAAGTGTTTGGTCTGGGGCTTCCAATCCTCACAAACACCGTTCTGATACACAAGTTACTTCTGTATTTTAAAGTGGGACCCTGGGCTGTTGGATGTGGGCAAAGTAAGGAACGTAACCGTCTTTACATTTAAGAACAGCTTGGGAGCAGAAGGAAATGCTGAGGAGAGACTCAGCACGGGGCCGCGGCAGAGCCAGGGCCCGGCTGCTGTGAGCCGTCGCTTCGTCTAGCTCTGCCCTTACGCATGTGGTTGGGCAGGAGAGAGTCAGGCCTTGGGGTGCATTCACCTTGGCCACAACGCAGGGGGAGAAAAGAGGTGATTATCTCCATCATCTGGGGCTGTGTTACCTTAGCTTCTTGTAGGTTATAAGAAACAAGTGGTCTTGGTTTCCCTAAGAGGTTTATTGTGAAGAGTTGGCCCCCGTGACAATCTGACCTTTGTGGACACTAGAGTAACCTCAGTGTCCCCTTCTTGTCCCCTGGCTCATCTGTCGCCAGCTCTGTGTCCTCAGGCTCTACTTCAGCTGTTTCTCTCGTGACTGTAAACTCTCTAGTTTATTCTCTTATTTCTCTCAGCTTCATACTTCTCAAGAGAAAGCCTCAGATTGGGTTGTCCTGTCATTATCCAGTCAGGCAAAGCTCTGGTGACTTACCTCTAAGGCCCCTTAGATGGCCTTTGGGTCGGAAGCTGATCCCTGGTCATAGTCATTTGGGACCACAGTTTTGGTGTCTCATCACCTAAATTACAGTGATCGCACTGAAAGGACTGAGGTCATTTTCCCTAGAGGGAACCTGTGTGGCCTTGGTAGATACTCAGAGCGTCCCGTGTTCCTCTCTGTTAGTGGGTCCCTGGGGGCTTCTGGATGGAAGGAGCAGTGGAAAGGGCTGCGTTAGTGTGGGTGGGTTTCTCCAAAAGGAGTAGCACGTGGTTACAAAACAAAACAGAGCAGGCGCCACTTGTCCTGGATCTGAAATCTAAAGTAGAAGTGACTGTTTTAGCAACTAATGACAGTTCAAGTATATTATACTTCTTCTTTTTTTTTTAATTTTAAAGTTTATTTATTTATTTATTTATTTAGGCTCTTCGTTGCTGTGCGCGGGCTTTCTCTAGCTGCGGCGAGCGGGGGCTACTCTTCGTTGTGGTGCGCAGGCTTCTCATTGCTGTGACTTCTCTTGTTGTGCAGCACGGGCTCTAGAGCGCAGGCTCAGTAGTTGTGGCGCACGGGCTTAGTTGCTCCGCGGCATGTGGGATCTTCCCAGGCCAGGGCTCGAACCTGTGTCCCCTGCATTGGCAGGCAGATTCTCAACCACTGCGCCACCAGTGAAGCCCCTATACTTCTGATTTTCATCCCTATTATTAACATTCTTTAAGGCTTCTGCTGTAATTAATGAAGTCTTACTAAATAAGACAGAAAGCATCAAAACACATACTTGGAATGTATACATGTAGCCAAACCATTAAATAAGATTTAAAAATTAAAAAAATGGATTGTTGTGACCTGCAGCTCAGAGTACAAGTCTTCACATTTTCTTACCTGGTGTGGTAAGCTGAGGTCCAGGGACCTTAATGAGGGTTAACGTAGGAAGGCCTTCTCTGGGGATGGCATATTCTCCTAGAGGCCAAGTCGCTGAAGAATGACATTTTGTAGGTGGTCAATGTACCTAGTTGATCTTGTCTCCAAGAAATCAGCTAAGACATTTTGAGACCATGATAACTGATTTCAGCGTTGTTTAAACACGTGGATAGTCAGGTGCTAATTTTGAAAGAGATCACCATGCAAATAGCATATTTTGATTTCATCGATAGCTTCATTCAGCTAAGCTTCATGAAAATCGCCATGTTGTTATTTTTCTTATTTTACCAAAGACTGGTGCAAACTTTTTAATGGATGGAAATCACGGGTTAGATAAACAGCTAATCCAGCAAGGTGGTCTCTTACCTGGTTGGTAACTGTACCCAGAATGTCCATGCCATCATGCAGGGGAAGGTACCAGGCAGGAGGGAGGAATGACAAGAAGGCCCATGTAGGTCTGGGAGATGATGAAAAGAAAATTCTTAAAAAAATTTTTTTTATTGAGGTAACGTTGATTTTATAACATTATATAAGCTTCTTGTGCACAACATTATACTTCTGTATCCACTACAGCAGCTTACCACCAAGAGTTTACTTTCCACGCATCACCATATTGACCCCCTTTACCCATCCCCACCCCCTCTGGTAACCATTACTCTGTTCTCTGTATCTACATGTTTGTTATAGTTAGGTTTGGTTCATTTATTTTGTCATTTTGTTTGTTTTTTTATATTCCATGTATGAGTGAAATCATATGGTATTTGTCTTTCTTCACCTGATATTTCACTTAGCATAATATCCTCAAGGTTCATCCATGTTTTTGCAAATGGCAAGATTCCATCTTTTTTATGGCTGAGTAATATTCCATCCCACACACATATATACACACACACATGCCACATCTTTGTCCATTTTTCCATTGATGGCCACTTAGGTTGCTTCCATATCTTGGCTACTATAAATAATGCTGCAGTGAACATAGGGGTGCATATATCTTTTATAATTAGTGTTTTTGTTTTCTTCTGATAAATACCCAGGAGTGGAATTGCTCAGTCATATGGTAGTTCTAGTGTTAGTTTTTTGTTTGTTTTTTGCGGTACACGGGCCTCTCACTGTTGTGGCCTCTCTGGGAGCACAGGCTCCGGACGTGCAGGCTCAGCGGCCATGGTTCACGGGCCCAGCCGCTCCGCGGCATGTGGGATCTTCCCGGACTGGGGCACGAACCCGTGTCCCCTGCATCGGCAGGCGGACTCTCAACCACTGCGCCACCAGGGAAGCTCCCTAGTGTTAGTTTTTCGAGGATCTCCATACTGTTTTCCACAGTGGCTGTACCAATTTACATTATCCATGTACACCGTGGTTTCCTTTTCTCCACATCCTTGCCAACACTTGTTATTTCTTGCCTTTTTGATAACAGCCATTCTGACAGATATAATGTGATATCTCATTGTGGTTTTGATTTGCGTTTCCCTGATAATTAGTGATGTTGAACATCTTTTCACATCTGTTGGCCATCTGTATGTCTTCTTTGCAAGAATGTATGTTCAGTTCCTCTGCCCATTTTTTAATCAGGTTATTGGGGTTTTTTTTTTTATTGTTCTTTATATATTTTGAGCATTAATGCCTTATTGGATATATGATTTGCAAATATCTTCTCCTATTTGGTAGCTTGTGTTTTCATTTTGTTGTTTTCTTTGCTGTGCAAAAGGTTTTTAGTTTGATGTGGTCCCATTTGTTTATTTTTGCTTTTGTTTCGCTTGCTGAGGAGGCATATCTAGAAAGATATTGCAAAGACTGATGTCAAAGGTGTACTGCCTGTGTTTTCTTTTAGAGTTTTATGGTTTCATGGCTAACATTCAATCTTTAATCCCTTTGGGGTTGATTTTTGTATATGGCATATGATAGTCATCTAGTTTCAATTTTTTTTTTTGCATGTGGCTGTGCAGTTTTCCCAACACCATTTATTGAAGACTATCCTTTCTCCATTGTATGCTGTTTGCTCCTTTGTCATAAATTAATTGTCCATATATGTGTGGGTTTATTTCTGGACTTTCAATTCTGTTCCATTGAGCTATATCTGTTTTTCTGCCGATATCATGCTGTTTTGAGTTCTAAAGCTTTATAATGTAGTTTGAAATCAGGGAGTGTGATATCTCCAGCTTTGTTCTTTTTTTCTCAGGATTGCTTTGGTTATTCAGGGTCTTTTGTGGTTGTATATGAATTTTAGAATTTTTTGTTCTATTTCTGTGAAAAATAAAAATGCCCTTGGGATGTTGATAGGGATTGCATTGAATCTGTGGTTGCTTTAGGTAATATGGACATTTTAACAGTGTTAATTCTTTCAGTCCATGAGCACAGAATGTCTTTCCGTTTCTTTGTGTCTTCTTCAGTTTCTTTGAACAATGTCTTATAGTTTTCTGTGTACAGGTCTTTCACCTCTTTGGACAAATTTATTCTTAGGTTATTTTATTCTTTTTGTTGCAGTTGTAAATGGGATTGTTTTCTTAATTTCTCTTTCTGCTAGCTTGTTGTTAATTTTTAGAAATAGAACAGATTTCTGTATGTTGATTTTGTACCCTTCAACTTTACTGAATTCATTTATTATATCTAATAGTTTTTTGGTGGAGTCTTTAGGATTTTCTGTATATAAAATCATGTCATATACAAATAGTGATAATTTCACTTCTTCCTTTCCAATTTGGATGTTTTTATTTATTTTATTAATTTTTTTTTTTTTTTTTTTTTTTTTTTTTTGCGGTACGCAGGCCTCTCACTGTCGTGGCTTCTCCCGTTGAGGAGCACAGGCTCTGGACACGCAGGCTCAGCGGCCATGGCTCACGGGCCCAGCCGCTCTGCGGCATGTGGGATCTTCCCGGACCGGGGCACGAACCCGTGTCCCCTGCATTGGCAGGTGGACTCTCAACCACTGTGCCACCAGGGAAGCCCCTAATTTTTTTTCTTTTTTTTAAAATTTATTTTTTGGCTGTGTTGGGTCTTCGTTGCTGCACACGGGCTTTCTCTAGTTGCGGCGAGTGGGGGCTACTCTTTGTGGTGCTCGGGCTTCTCATCGCAGTGGCTTCTCCTGTTGCAGAGCACAGGCCCTAGAGCACGTGGGCTCCAGCACTTGCGGCGCGTGGGCTCTGTAGTTGTGACTCGTGGGCTCTAGAGCGCAGGCTTGGTAGTTGTGGCGCATGGGCTTAGATGCTCCATGGTATGTGGATCTTCCCGGACCAGGGATCAAACCTGTTTCCCCTGCATTGGCAGGCGGATTCTTAACCACTGGGCCACCAGGGAAGTCCCCGGATGTTTTAATTTTCTTTTCATGGCTAATTGCTCTGGCTAGGACTTCCTGTGTTGAATAGGAGTGGTGAGAGTGGGCATCCTTACCTTGTTCCCAATTGTAAAAGAAAGCTTTTAGTTTTTCACTGTAGAGCAGTGGTCCCCAACCTTTTTGGCACCAGGGACTGGTTTCATGGAAGACAGTTTTTCCTCAGACTGGGGGTGGGGGGGTGGTTTAGGCAGTAATGTGAGTGGCAGTCAGGCGGTAACGTGAGCGATAGGGAGTGGAAGATGAAGCTTCGGTCGCTTGCCCGCCGTTTACCTCATGCTATGTGGCCTGGTTCCTAACAGGCCTACTGGTCCACGGCCCGGAGGTTGGGGACCCTTGCTGTAGAGTGTGATGTTAGCTGTGGGTTTGTCATTTGTGGCCTTTATTATGTTGAGCTTCCTTCTATACCCATTTTTTTTGAGAGTTTTGTCATAAATAGGTGTTGAACCTTGTGAAATGTTCTTTCTGCATCTGAGATGCTCATATGGTTTTTATCCTTCATTTTGTTAATGTGGTGTATCATGTTCATTGATTTGTGGATGTTGAATAAGTCCCACTTGTTCATGGTGTATGATCTTTTTAATGTATTGTTGTATTCAGTTTGCTAATATTTTGTTGAGAATTTTTGCATCTATGTTCATCAGAGATAATTTTCTTTTTGTGTGTTATCTTTGTCTGGTTTTGGTATCAGGGTAATGTTGGCTTTGAAAAATGAGTTAGGAAGTGTTCTGTCCTCTTAAATTTTGGGGGATAGTTTGAGAAGGACAGGTATCAAATCTTTGAATGTTTGGTAGGATTTACCAGTGAAGCTGACTGGTCCTGGACTTTTGTTTGGGGGGAGCTTTTGATTACTGTTTCAGTCTCCTCACTAGTGATCTATTTAGATTTTCTTTCTTCATGATTCAGTCTTAGAAAGTTGTATGATTCTAAGAATTTGTCCATTTCTTCTGGGTTGTCCAGTCTGTTGTTCTGTAGCTCTCTCTTACAATCCTTTTTTTAAAAGTACATTCTTAGAGGAAGGTCTTGAAAGTTCTAGGGGCTTTGTTCTGGGACTAAGAAGGAAAGTGCACTCTGAGAATTCTCTTTCTCCTGGGTTCCTTCCAGTGAAGGTCAGACTCAGAAAGCAGTCACCCTGCTGTATCTAAGAGACTTTGTTTTGGAACATGACATTTGACATCCTCTGTGGTTCGTGACTGAAGCCGCCATGAAGGGAAAGTCTGATGTCAAGTGCGGGTTCTCTGCTCTTTTAGTGTCGCGTTGTCTCTGATTTTACTTTTCTTTTTTCCCTCAGGCTGCTTGATAGGGGCTGTGAATCTCAAATCCAGCAACCGAAACCCAGTGGTACAGGAATTTGAAAGTAAGTCCAAGGAAGGGTTTAGGCAAAGGGGCACCACTTGGTGATCTGGCAGCTGATGCAGGATAGACACACACGGATGTGTCCTGCCCAAGAGGCTTGGGGGTGGCCGGCTCCCCAGCAGCCATCTGACGTGCACGTGTGAGCGAAGCACCGCTTCAGCAGCCTGCGGGCAACTCTGCAGGCTTTCTGTTGGCTGAAACCTGATTCCTGGCCTGGCTTTGCGTTTACAGAACCAAGAACGTTCTTATATACAAGCAAGAGTATTAGGGGGAACGTGTGCTCTCTTTAATAAAAGTCTCTGCTAATCATCTATATTGTTTTTCTAGCTAAAACTAAAGTCTCTTGGAGCCTGGAGCTAGCTAGATTTTTAATCTACACGACAGACCTAAATATACATGTAGCTTGCAGGGTCTGGGTATACAAGTGAACCTAAAATTGTTCCACATTCACTGACAGTTCTCTTTCTTCCCTTGCTCATTAGGTGTGGAACTATCTTGTATCATTACGGATTCACAGACAAATGACCCCAGGATTGAGTGGAAGAAAATCCAAGATGAACAAACCACATATGTGTTTTTTGACAACAAAATTCAGGGTATGATCCTGTAGTCCTCTCGTTTGTACAGAAGGCCCAGGCATGCACTTGTGGCCAAGACTTTGCTCTAACTGGACCTGCATCTGTAGCCAGGATTGGTGTTCTGTCTTGTTTTATATATGGAAATATCAACATGCAAAAGTAGTGAGAATAGTGTATGGAACCTCCCTGCACCTGTGACCCTGCTTCAGTAAATACCACGTAATCAGTTAGGATTTTAGTCCACACGCAGCCGTAGCTTTGAGGTATCTGAGTGAACATTCTCCGAGGCCATCTCCCTATCGTGACCCACGACTTTATAAGTGACTTCATTAGTAGGACAGTATGGAACAGCAGGGGGACAGCAGCACCCACTGTACACACCTGGGTGCTGAGCGCACCATGCGGGAGGGCAGGGTACGGGCTGCAGGGAGGCGCTGGGCCATGAGCACGTGGGGCAGAAAGACGTGGAAGCGCAGGGAGCTTCTCGGAGGGACCGCTGGCTCTCGGCCCAGCAGGGGAGGGCGGACACAAGGTGGATGGCGCTTGGAAGGCCTCAGGAGGGGCGTGATGTGGTCCCACTGATGCTTTAGAGACGGTGGTGGTTGCTTTGCAGACGGGGCTGGTGGTGGGCACAGCTGAGAGCAGGGCCCAGTTCAGGATTCTTCTGCAGAGGCCAGGAGGGGGTCAGGGTAGTGTGGATGGGGCGGGGGGGTTGTGATGGCGGGAGGGGGCCACCCCGGGGGACAGCAGGCAGATGGAAGAGTCAGTGCAGCTGCAGAGGCGGGCAGCCCCGATCCCTCTGAGAATGTGACAGTGGGGGTTTCAGGGAAGGGGTGGAGGCTTTGCGCATCAACCTGAAATTACGGCCTTTCTGCCTCAGGTCCTCCACATCATCGGGGGTCATCGGCTCTTAAAAACAGTTCTGTTTGCCCACCAGTATCCTCCCACCTCTGGTTTACGAAGAGATGGCAATGCTATTCTCAGGAAGCAAATCGGTTTTCTCTGGCAGCTTCATCAGGCTGTTCTTGATAAGCCCTGACCGAGCGGGAATGTTCTTAAGCAACTTTCTGTTTCTCCCCCCGCCCCAGAAACTGCCACACAAAATAGAGGCCTGGAGGGAGGCCTTGCCTAGGGCAGGGCTGTGCCACCAGCGCCTGGTGGGTTTGCGTTTACTTGTTTCCCACACGGTGGACGCTCTGACCCCTGCTGGTGCCTGGATGACGAACCTTCCCGCTAGAAAATGCCGTCAGAAACGTTCGTTCTCTTAGCAAAAGCATTTTGCCGTTTCCAACACATGTGGTAAATCCTTCCTAGACTTGTCACCAATTAGCAGGTTTAGTAAATTCGTTTCTAATTTTTGTGTCATTTTCTTTTCTAACTCTTTCCCTATTTGTCAGTGCCCGGGTTCTTTGTGCTTCTTTGAAAGAGTTACTGTGTCCTTTATGCTTTAAAAATGTTTTAATTGAGACACAGTAATTCACATAGCATGAAACTCACTGTTTTGAAGCGTGTAGTTGGTGGTTAGTACATTCAGCAAAGACGTGTGGCCGTCACTGGCAGATTCCAGCACATCCCCGCCCCCAAAAGAAACCGTGTCCCTTCTTCCCCAGCCTGGCAGCCACTAATTCACCTTGTGGGTTTGCCTGTCCTGGATGCTTCCTATAAATGGAATCATACAATATTCGGTCCTGGCTTCTTTCACTTAGTGCATCGTTTTCAAGGTTCATCCATGTTGTAGCAAGTGTCTGTACTTTGTTCTTTTAAAAAATATATATATATATTTATTTGGCCTTGTCGGGTCTTAGTTGCAGCACGTGGGATATTCATTGCGGCATGTGGGATCTTTAGTTGTGGTGCACGGGCTTTAGAGAGCACAGGCTTAGTTGCTCCACGGCATGTGGGATCTTAGTTCCCTGACCAGAGATTGAACCCATGTCCCCTGCACTGGAAGGTGGATTCTTAACCACTGGACCACCAGGAAAGTCCCTGTTCTTCTTTATATCGATGAATAATATTCCATTATAGATATGCCACATTTCATCAACTGCTGTACATTTGGGTTGTTTCCATTTTGGGCTATTATCAATAATGTTCATAAACATTGTACAGGTTTTGGTGCAAACGTAATTTTTCACTTCTTGGGGATAATTAGTAGGAGCACAATTGTGGGGTCATGTGGTATCACATGTTCAGTTTTCTGAGAAACCGCCAAGCTCTTTTCCACAGTGGCTGGACGATTTTACGTTCCCTTGGCTGTGTGTTTCCCCGCATCTTCAGTAACGCTTGAGATTACCCATTGTTTTGAGTCCAGTCATCCTAGGGGGTGTGAAGTGGTATCTCGTTGTGGTTCTGACTTGCATTTCCCTGACAGCTAATGATGTTGAGAATCTTTTCACGTGCTTATTGGCTATTTGTCTATCTTTTTGGAGAAATGTCTATTCAAATCCTTTGTCCATTTTTAATTAGGTTGTTTATTTGTTGAATTGCGAATTTTCATACGTTCTGTATCCTAGTCCTTTGTCAGATATATGATTTTCTCCCAGTCAGCAGATTGTCTTCTTACTTGCTTCTGTCCTTTGAAGCACAAAAGTTCTTAATTTATTATGAAAGGCTCGTGAAGGCTGATATAACTTTGTGTGTGTGGGCTTGTGCTTTTGGTGACCTAAGAGATCACTGTCTAATCCAAGGTCATGGTTATTCACATCTCTGTTTCTTCCTAAGGGTTTCAGTTTCAGCTTGTGCAGCAAGGTTTGTGTTGTGTGTGGTGTGAGGTAGGGGTCCACGTCATTCTCTTGCATGTGGGTACCCAGGTGTCCCAGTACCATTTGTGGAATGCTGTTTGTCTTTTAATGTTGTTTGACTTGTTTTCTCTTTTAATTGGGAACCCTTTCTGGGAATGATGAAAAGGAAAGGAGGCCCTTGCCTTAACAACAGAGACACATGGCCAAGTCCTCTTACAGCCCAGGCACTCCCTTGGTGCTCGGCATTCTCACAGGAACGGAGACGAGCCAGTTGCAGTTTTCCTGCCGAGGCACCAGAGATGGCCCCAGAACCTCCTCCTCAAGCAGCAGAGCTGTCTGTAAAGAGCCCCTCAGTGCCCTGTCTTCTGTACAGGAGACCTGGCCGGCCGTGCAGAACTGCTGGGGAAAACTTCTCTGAAGATCTGGAACGTGACCCGGACGGACTCAGCCCTTTACCGCTGTGAGGTGGTTGCTCGGCACGACCGCAAGGAGATTGATGAGATTGTCATCGAGTTAACTGTGCAAGGTGCGGGTGCACGTGGGGTGGTGGCCCCTGCCCTCGGCTCACGCGCCTGCCTGTGGGGAGAAGACCAGCTTCCTTCCTTCCTTTACTTCTACGGTCACGTCCCCGAGGGTGTGGCGCTTGGCGGGGCAGGGTGGGGCAGGGGAAGCTCAGGCTGCCTGCGTTGGGTTGGAGGTGAGGAGAGAAGGGGAGCTTATGCCTCTTCTGTCCACCTGCTAGAGGGGGTGGAGGCACTGGGAACGCTGGGGGGTCACCTACGGGGGCAACCACAGGCAGCGCGGGCCGCAGGGGAGCGGGCCTGCCCGCGACGCAGCGTCTGGAACCCGGCTAGCTGACTCGTTTTTGGAGCAGGTTCATTGTGGGCTGTGGTAAGAACAGGGCCCTGTTGCTGACCGTAACCCCTGCTGTGCTTCTCCTGCAGTGAAGCCGGTGCCCCCAGTGTGCAGGGTGCCAAGGGCTGTGCCTGTGGGCAAGGCAGCCACGCTGACCTGCCAGGAGGGCGAGGGCTACCCCCGGCCGCATTACAGCTGGTACCGCAACGACGTGCCACTGCCCACAGATTCCAGGGCCAACCCCCGGTTCCGAAACTCCTCTTTCCTCTTCAACCCTGACACGGGCACCCTGGTAAGGTCTCTCAGAAGGGGGGCGGGTGCGCACATCTGTGTCGTGGGAAGAGCAGTTATTAAGAGACAGTAAACTTTACGAGACAGCAGCTTTGAGCCCCGCACATCGGGGACCCTGCCCTCCCTTTATAGACAGAAAAGTTGTAAGGGGGCCAGGGAAAGGGGGCAGAGCCAAGGGGGGGACAGTGACTGAGGAGGGCGTAGGTGGCCTGGCCGGTGCTGTCCTCGGGACAGAGTCGGGAGGCAGCTGGGACTTGCTCCCTGGCCACACGTCTGATGTTGAGGAACTGCTGGCTGCGTTCAGCATGGTCGTGGTGTCGTGGGCACGACTTTTAAAAAGTCCTTCTAGAGACACACAGATGTTCGTGGACGACCCCGTGGTGGGGAGGGAGGAGGCAGTGGGTTGGAGTCGCGGGCGCGTGAAGCCCGGCTGCTGCCGGCTCTGGTGCCCCTGGCATGGAGGGGGCTCACTGTGCACCAAGCCCTGTTGTCGGGTCCCCATTCACTCCCAGTCCCCAAACAGGTGTTCAGCGCCATCCACAAGGAGGACTCAGGCCAGTACTACTGCATTGCCTCCAACGATGCGGGCTCAGCCCGCTGCGAGGAGCAGGACATGGAAGTGTGTGAGTGTCTCTGCCGAGCCTTGCCCTGCAGACCGGCGGGTGCCCCTCAGCTGTGACACCCCCCACCCCGTGCGGGCACACGGGCTCTGCCCGGGTCCGGTGGGAGGAGGCGAGGACGCACCAAGGAGCAGCTGGAGGACTGACACGCTGGTCCTCCTCATCTTGTAACTCTTAGCGACGTTCCATGAACTCCATTTCTTTGGTAACTGATAGAATTATCGAGATACAAGGTTCTCCAAAAATGTATCAAGTTTAACCGTTTTGCAGTAGCAGTAAGCTGAAACCCAGGGTTTAGCCCCAGTAATTCTGCCCTGTTCAGGTGCTTCTTTCTCTGGGGGTGTTGGCTCTAAGGGGGGGTTGAGGGCAGGACGGGGTTAGACTTCAGGGCCCCCCTCACCTGTGGAGTCAGCCTCCAGGCGACTCTTCTGGCTGCTGTCAGATTTGGGAAGCTGCTCTCGGCAGGAGGAAGATTCCTGGGCTTTGCCCCAGACCTCTGGACTCTCTATGGATAGAGCTTGGGAACTGACGTTATGAAATCAAAATTTCAAAGACTTATTTTTAAATAACAGTGCACTCACATTCAAGAATGCTGTACTAGACAAGGGAGAATTTTTTCTTCCTTAGGACTCTGGCTCCTAGCTGTCTTTGTAGTATAACCATGTTGTCCAGTAATAATGTCCCCAGAGGATTGTTATGCCCCGCAGGCAGTGCCACACGGCTTTGGCGCAGCGGGTGGGTGTCATGGCCTGTGGGCGGAGGTGTTCCGGGCCGGGAGGGGCAGGGGCGGCAGGCCGTGTCTTCTGACCCCTTCTCTTCTCCAGATGACCTCAACATCGGCGGGATTATTGGGGGAGTCCTGGTTGTCCTGACTGTACTGGCCCTGATCACAGTGGGCATCTGCTGTGCCTACAGACGTGGCTACTTCATCAACAATAAGCAGAACGGGGAAAGGTGAGCCTGTCCTACCTGCACAAAGCTCCAGTGGGCATTTCTGTGGTCCACTGGTGGTCACTCGGCTCCCCTCTGTTACAGCTACAAGAACCCAGGGAAGCCGGATGGAGTTAACTACATCAGGACGGACGATGAGGTAAGGCAGCCTAGAGGCTGCAGTGTCCCGAGCAGGGAAGATGACATTCCCCTGAGAACCAAGCAGGTCCTTAAAAGAGATTTCTGAGTCACATCCGAAGCGCGAGCCCTCAGCCCTTCCCCTGGCTGTGTGCTCGCGGGGCACTCAGTCCACAGGCCTCGCGGCCTCTCCTCAGAGCACGCTGTGGGGAAGCGGTGTCAGGCTCCCTTCCCACCGCACGCTGGGCCCTGCGTGGCCGCGGGCTGCCCTCTAAGCCGGTGTTGGCCTTGCAGGGCGACTTCAGACACAAGTCCTCGTTCGTGATCTAGACGGCAGCACGGCCGCACGCACACGTGGATACCTCCACGGGGGACCCTGCTGGGAGCAGCCCTGCGAGGGGAGCCAGACGGGGCTGGACACGCGCACGAAAGCTTTTTGTTTTGGCCAAAGTTGACCGCTACTCCTTTCTTACTTTTTAACAAGCCACACGAATAAAAGAGTTTTCCTCAAGATGGGCACAGTCACAAGGCCAAACAGTGACCGACCCCATCGGGGTCTGGGTGGCCTCAGGGCGGGCGCCAAGGGCCCGGGAGGCACGGTGATCTGCTCCGTGGCAGGTGGCATCGGCATCAGTATCCAAGGGCTGGCAGAGGGGGGCAAGGCATGAGCCTCAGCTGCAGTGACCTGGCTTCACGGTGGCCAAGTGGTCAGGCCACTTCATCCTGAGGCTTTGCTGTCACTGTCCTAGTGTCCATCTTGGGGAATCTTTTTGGGTCAGCATTTTATAACAACAGTCCAAATCTGGAAGGTAAATTGCTTGTTAGAAGGAGGGAATCTTCTTACCTGTAGGAACCCTGCTCATCCATGGCGGGTCCCAGTGTTGAAGGAAGACCTTCATCTTATGCTAAATCTGAAATGGTACTGATACTATGTTCTGCTTTTCTATGGGTATTTTATAAAATTTTACATTCTAAATTTTTGCTAAAGATGTATTTTGATTATTGAAAATTTCTATTTAAACTGTAAATAAGTTGTCATACAGTGTTAAATAACCTCTTTTTTTAAAAGTTCAACTTAAGGCAGGAGCCCAGGCTACTCCTGTTCAATTGGACACACCACTCAGTGTTCCTTGTGCTTAGGAAACCTTTAAGAAAATTCCAGTTGAGTACTGTCTTGGTCTGTTTGCGTCTCTCCAGAAGAGACATGAAGGGCTCTCGGGTTGGCTTCAAGCTGCCTCTTCCTTGGGCTCCTCAGACCACCTCTGCCCCAGACCCACAGACGCGGTGTGCAGACCGTGCTGGTTAGTGCCCGGGGTGGGGCCGCATACCTGCTCAGAGTAGCATTGGCTCCTGACTCCAGGCCAGCCCGCCCACCCTTGTCCGACGCCCCGACGCTGGCCGTGCGTGGATCAGCCCTACCTAAGGTGCCGTTCACGTACCACGTGGGTCAACCCAGGACGGCGGCAAGGGCGGGGTCCTCGGTGTGGCACCCCAGCCTGGCTTCCCTGGGACAGAGGTTTTTGGCTGAAGATGGCTCAGGAAACAGCAGCCCTGCTGTCTGGCTTTTAAATTCATTTTACTTACTTGTGTAGTTCATACGACGGTCCAGGGCCAAAGGCAGTTTTGAAATCAAATCTGTTAAAGACAATGAACCCCACTGTCCCTCTCTGCCATAAAGACAGCGCAGGTTCTGTCTCGCCGCACAGGAAGCTGTTGTGCAGGGTCGCGAGGCCAGCCTCTGAAGAACAGCAGGAAGGGCGGCCGGCGACGGTCTGACTGACGATGGGCAAAGTGTGTGCCTGAGTCAAAGGCAACTTCCTGATCGTGCCCCACATGCTGCCTGCTTTGTGGGGGCGTCAGGAACAGCACCCTTTGTTCTTAGCCTCAGACACACTGCTGTGTTAACTCAGCGTGAAGCCCTTGGGACCAAGGAGCTTCTCAGAAGGATGCCTCCGACTCTGTGTTACAGGATGGTTTTTATGTAGAAGAACATAGTCATCTTGGGATGAAACTTTCAGTGTCTTACTTGAATACTCGAGACTTGCATTGCCCTTTCTTTTCTGAGTCGTGTGAACGCTGTCATGGAGTATTGGCAGCAGCAGAGGGCAGCGCCTCGTCATGCTAGGGTGCCTGACTTCTTCCATCTGTGTCTTGAGAGCGCAGACAGACCTAAGACTGTCCCTTCATCCTCAGCTCCTCTGGGTGGAGAAGGGTAGGGCCCTTCCACCTGTGGGGGCAGCTCCAGCCTCCTCCTCGGTTGTCATAGTGATGGGGTAGTCTTCTTGTACCCTAAAACCTCCTTCCTGGTGCCATGTGACCTGGCTCTGGCTCTGACGGAGGAGAGAGGAGTGAGTGTGGGGTCTGGGAGGCTGCTGCTGCCCGTCACTGTAAAAACGCAGACAGAAAAGGAGCATCGAGTGATTTTAAGATGTAAACGTTGCTGGAGACGCGAGGCCACATGGGCTGCTGGGGCCTTGGTGTGGCTGCAGCTGTACACAGTGCCACAGACCTGTGCTACTAACACACCTGTGAGTTGGTATTTCTTAAACCTCATTTATAAAAGCTTCTAAAAAAAAAAGCAGCTCGGTCTCTTCATTTCTCTCCTTCCTGTGTCGTGTCAGGCATGGCCCTAGGTTTGAAGTGCTGGACGGAGGTGAGGGTATTCGCTTAGGGGCAGCCCTGTGACTGACTCCGTGCATGCGTGTCAACACACACGGGACCTGGGGGGTCATGACGACATCCACCCTCTCATCCAACCACCCCGTCACGTGCAGGACACGCAAACAGCAACCCTGTGCTTTTACTTCTGTAGAACTGGGATTAAGACGTGAACCAACCAAATTTCTTTCTGGTCATTCTTGGACAAAACACGCACATACAAGGGTTTTAAGGTTACCTGATGGCGCCAACAGAGGAACCTAAGGCCACTCTCCTGCGGGAACAGCCCTTAGCGGACTACGCGCATGTCATCAGCGCTGCTGTTGCTCCGGGTAAGGAACACAGAGGGTTTTCTTAAGCAGAGACTTGTAGTCTACGCTAAGATGTCTGCTGTGAGGAAAAAGACAGAGGCAGGGGCAGAGGACCTGGACGTTAAAGACAGATTGAGTCCTTTTTCCCTAATGGGGAAGATTTGGGTTCTTAAACACTTTATGTCAATTAAGTACCAATTAAAGCCCTGCGCTAAAAATACTCGAAGGCTGTACTCATACTTTTATGCATTTGAAAAAGCTTTAAAAGTCTGCAATTTATAAATAAGAATAGAAAAAATATTACAATCAAGATTTTGATATCAGATACGGGAAACTATGTACTTAGTATAAGGAACTGAAACCAGCTACCAGAAGCTTGACTATAGAAGAGAAAGCTCAGGACCGTGTTCTTTAAGGACCAGAACAGTGCTTATGAGAAGGGACTGGATATCTTCAAAGTTTTTTTAAATTCACAAATCTCTTCGGTTTATTGCACACAATTAGCACATGACACAGGTTGGCAGAAGTCGGGAAAAGAGGGTCACAAACCACGGTGGGGAGAAGCCAGGGAAGGAGGCCTTTCTGCAAGAGCAGGACCTCCAGTCCAGCAAGGGTCCCTGGAGAAGCAGAGTGGGAAGCCGCCCTCTGGCAGCCTCCTTCCATCTGGAGTAAAGTTACAGTATTAAATGCTTAAGGCATTTCTCTAGTATTTTACACTTTTTAACCAGGCATTTCATAAGGAGAAACTGAAAAGGTTGACCAACCACACAGGTGAAAAGCTGGGCGGCGCTGGACTCACAGGCGAGCCCTTTGCTCACAGTGGAAGCGTCTGGGGCCAGGGGCACAGTGGTCAGTTGGCTGTTTTCAGGGGGGCCTTGCGGCGTGACCTCCTGGGGGCTGCGCTGTCCTTTCCTCTGGCGGGAGATGTCACGTTCCACTGCGGGGGCTGCGGGGGCCTGGGGGGAATAGGCGTGTCACCTGGGGTGGGACAGCCCCCCGCCTCCCAACGGGAACACCTCTGGGCGGGGGCCAGGGAACTTACGGCATGTCGGGCAGCGACAGACAAAGAACGTTGTCCCCGTGGCCCGGGGCCTCTGACACCCCCAGACTTCCTGGAGTGCCGGCACGGCTCGTGGACCTGGCCGGGGGGGAGTGGCCTCTGACAGGAAAGGGTGTCCGGGGTGAGCTGATGTAGCTGAGTCCCGCTCCAAACGTGACATTCTGGATGGTCCCTGGGTGGAGGGGAGAGTCAGTGGAGGGTTAGCGAAGGCCTTCAGGGAGAGAAACTGAGCAAGGTCAGATGCGGGTCTTGCTATGGGTCCACCCAGGCCCACGCGGTGCCCAAGCCCGGCCTCCATCATCGGGCCACCCTGCAGGACCAGACCGCTGGCCTGACGGCCCTCCGAGCACCGGCGCGTACAGCCTTGGCTTCTCAACAGCCACTTGTCGTGCCTGAGGCCCCACCCGCAGCTCAGATCCCCCTGCAGAGCCCCCTGCTCTTCCTGTCACTGCTCCAGAGTCCCCTGAAGATGCTGCCCTGCTCCCTCCCTCCCTCTGGTCACTGCAGCCCTGCTGCTACCCCGGATGTCCCCTCGCCTGCCACCTCCCCTCCCACCTTGGTCAGACTTGGGCTCTGTGTCCCACCGGTTGTGTGAGCTACTCTGGGAACCTCGAGTTTCTTAATCTCTAAAGGGGAAACACATGCACCTCCCTGAGAAGAACTGCCAGGTTTGAATGAGATCACTTGTGTTAAGTCCTTAACACAGTACTCGGTACAAGGTAAGTGCTGAAAACACTGAACCACGACTGTCGTTTACTACCTGGGTCCCCCCATCCCCAGAGGCAAATCTGCCCAGATCCGCGTGTGCACCCCGGTGGCTCCGTGCTCAGGGGGCCCGGCCCCCACTGTCCCTGAGACGCCCCCACCCCGTACCTGGTAGGCACAGTCACCGCACGCATCAGGACGGCCAGGCTCTGGGCATCCCCTGCGCTGTGGCTGGCTAGCGTCAGTGCATCCCTGGTGCCGTGGGCCCAGGAGCCTCTCGCGCCCCCTTAACAGGCAGCAGCAGGGTATGTTTCCACCGCTGCTGTCCAGACCCTGGGCCCCTGGGGGCTCTGAGCCCCCTCCCCGCATATCCTGGCACGTCCAGGCAGCAGCACCTTCGCCACTGACTTACAGCCTAAGAGGGACTTGCTACCCGCCGCCTCCCCCCATTTTCAGTTAAAATCTGGCTCTGAAAATCCCTCATTTCCACTCAGCAGAAATGCCATGTCCACACCGAGTGCAGCCGAGACCACTTGCCCATGGTCACCCCACCTGAGAAGTGGTGACAGAACCGGTACATAAACCAGAGAATGCAGAACGTGGGCTTCTTAAGTTATCTGGTAATTCTTAGAGGAGGGAGAGCTAGGAGGCAACCTTCCAGCATTTCTTTCTGGTTCAGTGTGAGGAGAGAGCCCCAGGAATGTTACATTCAAGAGACTCGAGAAGTAGTCTCACTTCCAGTGCAAATCCAAGTGGCAGTAGCCGGGCCTCCTGTGAGGGGCACGTGCGGCCAGGACAGAGCAGGGACTGGGGGACAAGCAGAGGACGGGAAATGCACTCCCTCCCACAGCATCTGGCACCAAACCGCCAGGACAGGAGCACAGAGCATACACCGCACTCTTCTGCTTGAAAAAGGGTGACTTTTTACATATATAACATTAGACCCCAATTACCCCTGCTCTTCATGACAAAAGCTGTCACGATTCAGGCATCATCTGGGGAGGGGTGGGGTAGGAGTTCTGTTCATCCATTAATCTCCCTTCACAGGACGACGGATGAAAATCATCTCTAACCCGTTAAGTATTCTAAGAGCTCACAGGTAACAGAACCACCAGGCAAGGCGCAAGAACACAGCAGGTGCCCAGTAAGTGCCCGCTGATGGAGCACGACTGCACGATGGCCCAATGCCCTGAGGCCTCGACACCACGGGGAACGGCGTGTTCCGCTCCTCCTGTAATGATGCCTAGGACCAGTGCCGAGAAAGCAGTGGGGCCGGAGAGAAGCACCCAAGTCCTTGCCCAGCTCGGCCACCACCTGACCTCTCGTCCCGCCGGCTTGCAGCCCTCGCCGTCCAGGCCCGGACAGCACCCCCAAACATGGTGGAGAGCAAACAGTTACAAACCAAAGCCAGACGGACGGTGAAGGACTTGCAAGTGTGGTGCCAGGGGCACCTCATCCACTCTGAGGGTCAAACAGGGCTTCTTCTGGAAGTGAAGGGGTGATGGCTGGGGGAGGGGCCCCAGGACGCGGACGCCAGGAGAGCGGGGCTCCTGCACCCTTGGGAGGACTGCCCACACTGGGGTGCAGAGCCAGGGGCAGGTGGCGGGAGATGGGCAGAGGCCCATGGGCCACGCCAGGCGGGGCCTTGCAAACATACTACAGACTCTGGACAGGCAGAGTTTCTTCATACTGCAGTAATTTTCTCAATGGTTTTTATGGGTTTTGAGATAATAGGCTACATATAAAACGAGTGATAGAAATAAACACACTTCTAACTCACCTCTATTTTCAAATAGAAGGAAAGCACGGGACATTAGAAAAACCTCCCAGTGGGAGAGAGAGGACACAGGCTCTCCTCACGGCCGGCAGGGGAGGCCTCAGCCCACTCAGGCAGCCCGCAGTGACGCGCGGTGCCGCGAGCGCTGAGGCCTGGCCCCTGAAGCGGGTGGCCTGAGGTGTTGGCCACCTGAGGTGTTGGCCACCTGAGGAGTCACCAGGTGTAAAAGCACCTGGAAGAGGTCGGCGGTCAGCTGTGCCCAGTCTGACCTGATGCCCCGTGACGTGGCTGAAGCAGCTCTGCTGCGACCCCCGCACACGCGGTACCTGCCGCAGAGTCAGAACGGCTCGTCCCCGCGAACCACTTACGGTCAGGGGTGCTGATCGCCCGTTTAGTTATGAGGTCAAGAGCTCCGCTGGACTCCTGCTCCAAGCCCTGCGAGGACACTGGGATGAAATGGGAGAGCGTTACCTCCCCGAAAACCCAAACAGCCCCAGAGACAAAACATTCCAATGAGAAAAAACACTTGCAAACTACACAACACACTTATTGTCCCAAATAAAGTATTCTTTTAAAGAGGTAATTCAGAAAGATACAAATAAATGACAAACACGAGAAACAATGGCCTTTTCTCACTGGGATTCAAACAAGTGGAAATGAAAATGAAAATTTTGGGTCTATAAAGCTCAGCAGAGGGCTTCCCTGGTGGCGCAGTGGTTGAGAGTCCGCCTGCCGATGCAGGGGACACAGGTTCGTGCCCCAGTCCGGGAAGATCCCACATGCTGCGGAGCGGCTGGGCCCGTGAGCCATGGCCGCTGAGCCTGCGCGTCCAGAGCCTGTGCTCCGCAACGGGAGAGGCCACAGCAGTGAGAGGCCCGCGTACCGCAAAAAAAAAAAAAGAAAAAAAAAAGCTCAGCAGAGAAAGTGGAAAATTATGAAACCAGTGTTTCTCTGTAGGACCTGGGCTCTCATGGGCCACGGCAGGGATGTCACTGAGGGGAACTGGAGACGACAGTTTGACCATCAAAAGGTTAAGACGTTCAGGGGGGTTAATCCTAAAGATCACACACATACAAGACTGTATGTTCCAGGATGTTCTTTGTGATGTGATTTGTTTCAAAACGTTGAGAAAACCTACATTTCCAGGAATGGGCAGGCGAGCAACACGTCATGGCTGCCAAGGCACGGCAGAAGGGTGACGGGAAGCCCTCCCCGTGTTGCTGTGGTCGTGGGGTTGTGTGCACGACAGTTACAAAGCCACGCAGCCTCCACCACAACTGCATACACAAAACCACACACACACCTCACCGCTATGGCTGGGTCTCCACATCACCCCATTCTCCAGATCTTCCATCATAAACAGGATTGTTTTACTCCCTGTGACCCCAAGTCCCCAAAGTCCCTTGTTTAAAGACAACAAACAGAAATGCTTTGATGGGGAAGGAGAAGGGGGCCCGGGTCTCCGAGAGCCCTGGAGCCACCCGGTGGACTCACCGCGCTCAGTGGGCTCGCCTGGGCCCTCGGGACACATGGTGAAGGGTGGCAGCCCCACGCTCCGGCCGCTCGACTCCACGGCCTTCTTGACGGAATTCAGGATGGCGATGGTGCTCGGCGACATGGGCCTGTTGTCGCAAAGACACCAGTGAAGCACAGAGGCGAGACGCGCCCTCATCCTCCCTCAGACCCAATCTGCGCCAACATGCGAACAATGCTCAGGGTGACCTGGGAGGTGCCTCTGGGGACGTGGTGACTCGGCCCTGCACACCTGGCTTTGGGCACCAGCCTCTTCAGTGGCCCAGTGTCCAGGGACAGAGGTGCGTGGGCAGCATGGGGCCTGGATGTGGACGCCTGGCTGGCGGCGGTGCCCACGGTGCCATTTTCTCGGCCGGCAGGAGCTGGCATTTCCAAACTTGGAACAACCTGTCGCAGAAGAGAAATTAAGACTATGTATCTTCCAACACTTAACGTCAAGAAATGTTTACACCCTCTGAGCAGTTCCGTCTCAGACCCCCGCCCCCGGCAGCTGCCTGGCACGGCACTCACAGGGCTTTCAGGGATTCTGGGAGAGAAGCTCACCCCAAGGGGGCTGTGGGGGAGACCAGGTTCTCTGCCATCAAAGAGCAAGGACCCTCACCAGGGTCCTCGCTCTCCAGGAACTTGCACGCTCCCCACACCGGGACTCAGGACTTTCCAGATGGGCGGGGGCGACGGAGAGAAGGCCCTTGGCGATTCTGTCCACGGGACACGGGAACACTGAGACACCCTCAGGCCTCCAGCCACCCCAGGGCCTCGCTCAGACGACCGCGCTCACAAGTGCATGCTGGGACACGCTGGGGAGGCGGGTGGCAGGGAGCAGATGGAGAGGGGCCGCCCACTCACCTGCCCGGCCTGCGCCCCCTGGGCGCTCGCGGCCGCCCTGTCTGCATCGGCCTGCCTTGCCAGCTCCTGTTCCTGGGCCAGCTGCTCCTGGTACCGTTTCATGTCGTACTCGAGCTCTGAGGCCAGCTGCTTGTCAACCGCGAAGAAATCCTTGATTTCATCTCGGTAATCCTGCATCACCTCCTAAAACAGACCCAAGGCATCCATGAGCATTCTCTTGAATAAGTGAATGAGCTCTCCCACATGACATCATCAATAACAGGAACATGCCGAGACCAGGCGGTTCCCACTACATCGACCGACCAGTGAACCTGACGGTATCGCCCCAGGAAGTGCCGGCTGCACTGTACTGACCACACGCGCAGGGGCCTGAGCCCCTGGACGCTTCCCACATATCTGCCAGGTAACCCGGCATCCCACATTCTTAGCCTAAAGCAGCCCGTCACAGGGCACAGAACTGCCCTGACAGCTGGATGGGGGTGGAGGTGTATCTGGGCAGCCTGGCTCGGCTCTGGGTCACCACCAGTTCAAAGGGTCTTGTGGTGCCATGAGGCAGCCCCTCAGGAATCCCAGCCAGAGGCTGGGGAGCGGGCAACACACAGTATCCTGGCTGGAGCCAGTCACGGGGGGCTGTCCACACTGGCTTTCTCAGGGGAGGTAGCTGCGGCTCGGAGCCAGATATCTGTACCTCCTGACAGAGGCTATGAGTACATCAGGGCGAGGATGCTCTCAGGTCTTAAGGACGGATGCCAGGACCCAGCCTCTCTGCCTTAAGGAAGAAACCATTTTCCCTAACATGTTGGAGGGAGAAAAGATCTACTGTGGCCCCACATTAGGGGATGAGACCCGCCCAGTCCTCCAGCCGCCCCAGGGCTCCCAGGTGGAGGAGAGGACTGCGGGAGCTGCTCCGATGGGGTCCACACGAAGCTGTGCCACCCTCCTCGGTTAAAGCCGTGTGGCCGTGCTCGGTGTGTGCTCAGAAACGGGGACTTCCTTTCCTCACGTGTTTAAGGAGTCTACCTAGGACCTAAGCTCTTTTTATTCCTCTGAGGTTTAGCAGGGCAAAAAAAACATGAGTGACCTGAAGTCCTCATTTTCTCCACAGTCAGCCTGTCTTTCCCACCTTCACTTCTGTAGGATAAAGAGATATTTGAAAAATCATTATTAAATCTAATTTTTTCAGCGCCCTTTTTGGAAAAAAATGCTTAGCATTTTTTGAGGAAGAAAATAGCCTAGTGTAAACAAAAAGGAAAAAAATGCTGCATTTCTTTCTAATTGAAAGATTCTGCAGAGAGGCCTGAGGCCTCATTTATGTCCGCTCTGCATGTATGCGTGCCCCACTGCGTAGACCAGGATCAGGACGCCCCGAAGCCACTGCTCTGGGCAGCATCTCCCGACTGGGAACCCAGAGAGTGAACTAAGATGAGGGCTCTGCTTGTAGCCGCAGCTGAGAAGCTTCAAAACTGAATGTAATTGTCAGCAAGGACACAAGACTCAACTGCCCGCAAAAGGCAGGACCAGCTTCTGAGGAACCTGCGGAGTCAATCTGTCTTCCCCACAGTCAGAGGCCGGCCTGGGGCACAGCTCCGAGCGCAGATGCACCCACGGTAAGGACTGCAAGACACCCTGAGTAACCAACAGGGGCGTGGCACCAACCACAAATCCCAAGGCCGACTTTACCCTGAGATACTGCATGAGTTCCCGCAGAGCTGGGATCTTATTCTTCTCTAGTACAGACTTCAGGGAGATGATAATTGGAATAATATTTTCTATGAAATTCCTCTTCTGAACCTGTGGTAACACAAACGAAGACTGTTTGAGATGCACAAATTTCTGAAAGACAAAGACTTTCCCTCAGCCTAGTTCTGCCTGCGTGGCCGATCTCATACACGACCTAAGTTTACTTTTGATTTTTGATATGATTCTGGGGATTGGAGAGGAACGCCACCTCAGCCGGGGAGACTGTAAAACCATTACCTCAAAACGCTCAGAGGGCTTTGTAAAGCAGGATGCAGACAAGTACTATTCTTATTTCTAAACAAGAAAAAGAAACTAGAATTACAGTTAACCCTTGAACAACCCCAGTCTGTAAGTTATAGAGATTTTCAACTACGTGGGAAGAGCGGGGTGTCGGTGCCCCAGTCCCTACAATGCTCAAGGGACAACTGAATGAAGAACTTGACACAAGCTCCAAACCTCCCCACAACCCACCACGGACCCCTGGCTCCTCGCCGGGCCCCTCCTTTCAACATCCTCCCTGGGACTGGGGACATCGCGTGCCTGCAGGTGGGAGGGCGATGCGGGGAGGGGCCGGGCCTGGAGACGGTTTGCGTGTCCCCCTCTGTAACTCTGCACACATTTAGGACGTGCTGGGTATTTTACACAGTGCCTTCGCAGTCTTCACCAAGAACAATCACTAACCACAAAGGTCTGCACTAAATCTCTTAGAATTAAAAATAACTC
Source organism: Delphinus delphis (assembly GCF_949987515.2). Lineage (NCBI taxonomy): Eukaryota > Metazoa > Chordata > Mammalia > Artiodactyla > Delphinidae > Delphinus > Delphinus delphis. The sequence continues at coordinate 2,558,281 of NC_082690.1, read as the reverse complement.
ATTACAGTAGCCCACATATGCCAAGACTGTCATTCTGAATCTGAAAATTATTCTTTTCCTCATTTAAAGTCACTAGTATATGTTCCTTACTTGTAATCCACTCATTTCTAAAAAATCTTATCAGAGTTCTTGAAACAGGAGAGCAAAGACTAAAGGAATAAATAATTTAATAAAGATGAGTCTGAGCAGAGGGTAAGTATAGGGACAGCCTTAAAAAATGGCTTAAATGCATTCACTCCACAAATATCATCCAACACCTTCTCTCTACCAGACACAAGGCTAACCTCCAGGGCTACAGAAATGAGGCCAAGAACTCTTGCCTTCAAGTTACTTCTAGGCCAGGCTGTGCGTTACAATGTGTGGCCAGGTGACGAGTGGCAGGTGTTAAGGGACTTTGGAAGAGGGATGCCTAAGAGGAAAGGAGCAGGGCGGGATGTGTATCAGGGAAAACCCTGGGGACGTGTAGGGATTGGGTGGCAGCAGGGGAGGACGGGGTGGGACAGGGCACCTTGGGCAGAAACGGCAGCACACAAAGGCACAGGGCAGGAGAGCACATCTCCACAGAGGCCAAGAGTCAGCGGACTGGAGGGATGGGAGGAGGTGTGGAGGGAAGGGCGTGCTGTGCACACAGGAGTTCTGTGTGCCTTGAAGAAGAATTGGGATTTTATCCAGAAGGTGACAGGAAGCCACCAACCCACTTATTAAAGATATCATTGATGAGGTGTAACTTACATACCACAGCATTTGCCCGTGTTATGTGAACAGATGAACGAGTTTTGGCACAAGTATATGCTGAGTAACCAACACTGCATCTAGATAATCACCCACGATCCATGGCCCCAAAAGTGCCCTGCTCCCCCTTCTCTGCCTCAGTGTATTTTAAGCAGGAGAATAAAAAGATCAAATCTGCACTTAAGAAAGATTACCCTGGCAGCAAGGCGGTACACAGCCCAGAACAAAAAGAAACGAGATGGAAATGGTACAGGTTAAATAAATGTGGAGCTAGTGGGAACGTGAGACAGACAGATTTGTGGGAAGAATGGACAGGACCTGGGGACACACTGGATGTGACCAAAGTCCACTCCTTTGGGCTCAGAAGGCTTCAGGGCTCAGGTGGCGATGCAGGCTCGGTACCAGAACCTGGGCCTGGTGAGCACCACAGCTGTTGTTCGAATCCCAATCCTCACACGCACCGGCCAAGCAGCACTCTGTGCCTAGCCTGCCAGACTCAGGCTCCCTTTAGGGTAACTTGGCAGATAAAGGTGCCCTTCTCCACAACAGAGCCCCCGGGAACCACGATGAGAGAGACACGTAGGAGGGAGAGATGACCAATTCTGCCTGAGATGCCCGCAGCACAGCCAGGCCACAGGCTCGCAGGTCCAGGCTTGCGGGAGCCGCTGGAGCCACAGGCACAGGTGGAGAACAGCACCCCCCAGGTGAGCATTGAGGCCAATGGGAAGAATGAGGCGGGGCCTTGGCAGACACCCGGAACTCGGGGCGGGGGTCGCACAGGTCCCTTCAGGGAGTAGCACACTCACCTGGGAGATGAGCTTCTTCTGCGCCTCCTGCATGACCACATTGGCCAGGGCCAGGTCCTCCTCCTCCACGAGCTGGTCCTTGTCCGGTTTAGCCCTCATCGCCAGCAGCTTGATCTCCTTTGAGCTGAGCACCTCGAACGCGTCCGAAAGCAGCTCGCTGGCTTCCATGTCCAGGGGCAGGACGCCGTCGGCAAAGCACGCTGGAGGAAGCAGAGATGGGCTTCTGAGAGACGCTGCCGGGGGCGGGGCAAGGGGGGATGCACAGCCGGTGGTCCGTCGGCCTGCACGGCACAGCTGACGGCCAAGGACATAAGGGGCCCTGGCTGCAGGGGAGCTGGGTCCTTCACACATGTCTCATCCCCCACGCCGGCCGGTCCTACCCAGGATGCTCAGGCAGATTTTGGAAGTGATGTTGAACCGCTGCTCGTCTGTGAAGTGCTCCAGAAGGAACTTGTAGATTTTCATCCGCTTCTCCTTGTTTGTCTTCCCCTTCAGTGAGAACAGCCGCTTCTCTCTAGGGCAGAACAGGACCCTCTGAGCACTGCCCGTGGGCGAGGCCGAGAGGAATTCACTTCCAACGGCAGCTGGAGCCACCCGCACGCCCAGGAGGTGATGCTGCCCGTCTCCCCACACTCCGCCCCAGCGGCGCTGACCTCTCCGACTGGGGGAACCTGTTGTACTTCTCATGCTTCTCGTAGCTGCTGAAGTGGAAGATGCACTCGATGAAGTGCTGGAAAAACATGGCAGGGTTCCTCTTCAGCAGAAGGTGGGCCAGGCAGAACTTCCCAGTGCTGCGGAGAAGGGGACAGGGGACCGTGTGCTACCGGGAGACAGCCTCTAAGTCACACCAAGACCCTGCAACAGAGGGGACCGTGGAGAGGGTGGGCGACAGCTGCACTCCCGTCACTCGGCTCCTTGGCCCATCCTGCCCTGTGAACCCAGGTCTCACCACCAGCTCTCCCTGCAAAGCTCACAGGCCGCTGTCACTCAGCTACACCTCACATGTGGGACTCCCCCCCACCCCACCGCCAAAACCGCTCCTTCAGGCGGACCCGCTGGCCACGACCACCGCGAGTGAACCTCACCCTCCCACCCCAATTGAACTCTGAACCTTCTCGAGCACCGGGATTAAGCACAAGAGGTTAGTTTGGGTCAGCAGGACAAGGACCTGCCACAGGCGGCAGCCGCTCGACCCAGGCTGCAGAGGGACACATAGGGCCCAGCGCCCACGACCCCAAAGCAGGCACACGCGGACAGGCGAGCAAACGCCCAGGCCTGGCCTCCGCTCGGGGGTCAACCCGAGGCAGTGGAGGCTGGCTCTGATCCGGTCACACCGGCCAGACCAATCTGTTCAAGCTCAGTGGAACTTCCACCCGACAGGAGCCCCGCCGCTCCTGGGGGGAGGAGCAGCAACAAGCACAGTCTGAGCACTTTGCTCTTGGCCTTGGGATGCGCAGGACCCCAGGAGAGCCCCTTCCCCCGATGCTCTCCTTCAAGCTAAGGATAAACTCAGTCTGTTCACAGCACACACACCCACTACGAGTCAGAGGAGGCAGGTCAGAGATCTCGACAGTGACGTGACCTGCTGCCAACAGCAACCCTCCAACTGTTCACCCTGACACCCTGCAACCACAGAACAGCGAAAACTCTACCTACCAAAGGGAGTTCCCTGGGGAGGAGGCCTGAGCGCCGTTAAGCGCCTTCAGTCCACTCCACACAAACCTGCTCAGCCTCTGAAAGCAGGCTGGAGGCGGAGGCCACAGGGTCAGAGGAGGGGCTTTCCTGACAGGGTCACTCTGCTAAACCAGCAGTGACCACGAATGGAGAAAACCACTAAACAAGCAAAAACATCCCCAAGAAACAACCTGGCTTCACCCCTGAGGTATCCGATGACAGTTAACCCTTCAAGGGTTTTCGCAGCTGCCAGACTTGGAAGTCATTCCTATGAATACGTACAACCAGACAGAATCCAGCGATGCTTCTGCGAGAAGACGGGCTGCTTTAGGCTTCCATTTGATGTCACATGCTCATCTACTCACTTTAGGTCAAGAACGTGTACAGGCGGTGACTGATGGGCAAGCACCCTGGTGAATAACCAGCTTAAACAACTGTACAAATAAATTCCACAGTTTAGGGACTTCCCTGGTGGCACAGTGGTTAAGAATCCACCTGCCAATGCAGGGGACACGGGTTCAAGCCCTGGTGTGGGCTTGAAGCCCTGGGCAGGCTGCTGGTGAGAAACCACATCCTCCACCAGGCTCACACGAGGCTCAGCCTTTCTTCTGGACGCTCCTGCCACGCGCCTGTTTTGACCACTCGGTAAGTACTTCCTGGTTTTCTCCATTCCAAACCCCAACATCGCTGCTATGGTCTGAATCCCAGTTTGTATCCCCCCGAATTCCTATGTTGGAAACCGAGCCCCCGAGGGGGTGGTATTAGAAGGGCCTTTGGGAGGTGACTGGGTCACGAGGGCAGAGCTCTCACCGACGGGGTGAGCGTCTTATAAACGAAGCCCGAGTCCCTCCTTCCCTTCTGCCACGTGAAGACATGGTGCCGTGAGGACAGGGTAAGAGGTCTGCTCTCTGGAAGCGCCTCACCTCACACTCTCCACCTCCAAATGCAGAGGGGCAGTTCCTGCTGTTTATCGGCTGCCCAGTCTGTGGGACTTGTTCTAACAGCCCAGAAGGCCTGGGACAATCTCTCAGAGCCGTTTCAGTGTCCACACAGCCTCCTGGTCCCCCAGCTTCACTGACTCAGGGACCGCCCCCCACCAGGACTGTGTGTCACAACATCGGAGCCCCCACTTCTGAGGTCGGACAACCCACCCTCACATGCCGACCAATGAAGCTTTCTGACTCCCTCATCCCCTCACGTGTCCTGCAGGGAGCCCTCTGGATCCTCAATTCCTCCTTTTTCTCCCAAATCAAGCCATCTCTGCCTTACTTCCTTCTCTATCTCCATGGCCCGTCACTGTAGTCACCGTCTTGCCCTAAACCCCTCCGGCCCCTGCCTTCTTGCATGCCCAGAGCATCTGCCCAGCTCCCCTGAAACAACAGCCCACCAGCCACCTGGCCATCACCCAGACTGCTGTGCTACACGGGCACCACCTAGTGGACAGACGAGGAAACAGGTCATACAATTTTGTAGCCCTCATATTGGGGGTTTACAGGACCAATTAAAAATGTTGTGCAAGAAAACCATAATTCGAAAAGATACATGCAGCCCAATGTTCACTGCAGCACTAGTCACAATAGCCAAGACATGGAAGCAACCCACATGTCCATGGACAGAGCAATGGACGAAGATGTGGTACGTATATACAATGGAATATTACTCAGCCATGAAAAAGAATGAAATAACGCTATTTGCAGCAACATGGATGGACCTAGAGATTGTCATACTGACTGAAGTAAGCCAGACAGAGAAAGACAAATATCATGATATCACTTACAGGTGGAACCAAAAAAAAAATGGTACAAATGAATTTATTTACAAAACCAAAAGAGTCACAGATGTAGAAAACAAACTTATGGTTACCAAGGGGGAAAACGAGGGGAGGGGTAAACTGGGAGATTGGGCTTGACATACACATACTACTATATATAAAATAGATAACTATTAAGGATCTGTATAGCACAGGAACTCTACTCAATACTCTCTAATGACCTATAGGGGAAAAGAATCTAAAAAAGAGTGGATATACGTATATGTATAACTGATTCGCTTTGCTGTACAGCAGAAACTAACACAACATTGTAAATCAACTATACTCCAATAAAAATTAATTTTAAAAAACGTCATGCAATTTTGTTCATGCCAGAATTGCCAGGAAATCTACCACCTGGACCAAAAATAAATTCACAGGGCTCTGCCGCTATAGTCTCTTGGGAAGAGCTGTCTTAGCAGATACATATGGAAAAATTAAGGTGTTTAAAGTAAGCAGACAGGCCTGACCTTTGGCCTAAAAATAGAGGACAGATTTAGTTTTTCAAACCTTTTCAAATCATGCTCCACATTTTTACCATGGTTCAAACAAATCCAGATCGCAGGGATAAAATGGAAAGATTTAAGGGGGAGGGAGAAAATGTTACCAGAAGTACTGGTTTTCTCACTACAGTGGAGATGTCTGCCTGTCCTAGTTTCCTTCTGACTCATGCTCTCATCACCTGTGGAACAGGCCCTGCATGTGGTCTACGGAGCGAACAAGGCTGTAACATACACGTGGAGGAGCTGACGCAAGGGGAAGACACCAACGTGCAGGTTAAACATCCACCCTCCCCTCCCGGGTGTGTCCTCCCAAAGCCCCCCAGCACTGGTGCTCCTGCCTGCTCCTGGGCCGCACGTGGCACACGGGCTGCAGGGCCGGCCTGGGGCAGAGGGGGAAGGTGAGAGGGCACGGCATAGCTGCCCCATCTCTTTCCCAATTATACACAGAAAAAGAAAGCATAGCAGCCTTAGCTTTTTCCTCTCTGACTCTAGACATGCTAATTAGGATGTTAACCTTCTACCAGTTTACTATGTAAAATGTTTCTCCTTGGAAAAACATACCCAAAGGAAACCGAACAGAAATCCTTCCATGGGACTAGAATAAACCACTGGTGACCATATTTAGAACCAGAGGAACCCATTACTATATGCTATTTATAGTTAATGAATCTGTAAAGACCTCTTCCCAACTGTGGTAGCTTCTGCCATGCATTCAACATTCTATTTTCCAACTGCAGACTTGCTTTAAAAAGAATTACTCATGTAATATAATCAAGGTTAGCAAATTCTGTGAGATCATTTCTAAACCCCTTGAAAATAAATCTTTAATTATAGAAGGGGAAGAATTAACAGTGGCAAGGCAGTCCCCCTGCCTTCCAATTCTTGGGAAACACCCATTTCCAAGCAGCCTTGTAAACTATATGATTTCACACTGCAATTCTGTGTTAATCCCTAGAATTTCTTCCTTACAGTTTCTGCACTTAGAAGAAAGTCTGAACTCTTACTGTACTGGCCTAGAAGTCAACAGTTACTGGCTTCTGCTCTGACAGCTGACCACAACAGAGGCTCACACTGCTCTTCACTCCTCCGTTTGGAAGAACAAAGTGTCAGCAAATGTGGTCAGTGCTGGGATTATTCGATGGTCAATCTGGACAAGGGCTTCTTTGTTTTTTGTTTTTAAACTTATGTGAAAACTAAAGCTTTGTTACACAGCTTAGCATTTTAAAAATCGGCTAATTTTCCGGCAACTGCCGAAGGTTCACTAAATCCTAAATAACACAACTCTAAACCAGTTTTAAAGAAAAAGAGATCTTTTCCAGAAACTAGGCCAATCACTCGGCTGGCTGGCGTGAGGAAAAAGACTCACCTGGCGATGTCTGGGTGCGGGTCCACCAGCGTGCTGACGAACCGGAAGAACAGGGAGCCCTTCCACTTCACGAAGTCCTCCTGCTCGAGAGAACAAAGGCTCACGCTTACAGGGGCCTCAGCACACAGCCCTCTGTCCCTGGGGCCATGGGCGCTCACATGGGAGAGTGTGGGCAGGAGAGCCCGACCGAGACTCAGTGCCCCTGCAGACGGGGAGGCGGCTGCACCCAGCACGAGACAGTGAGGGCATGGACGCATCAGAACAGACACACAACTCACTTAAAGATCAAATAGCACTTTCCCTTCACATCAGGCTACACACGCGCTCTCAAGCTCTGTCCACACAGACGTGTCTCTGCAGGCTCTGGGAGCATGTCTGCAAGGTCACCCGGACAAGCGCAAGGGCCCTCGTTGTACAAACGATGAACGTCCGTCTGGGAACACTGACCGTTCACAGAATCGGAACCAGACCTACTCGTCTATACGTGCTTTTCTCTACGTGCTGTTTACTTGTGAAAACAAACTTCACCCTGCACAACGGGATCTCTGGACAAACACTCAGAAAGAATATTAGGAAGCATCAATCTGTTTAGACGTCTGTCCGGAACGTCAGAAGAGTGGTATGTGAAACTGCACGTGAGCAAATACCTGTGCCTCTACTACGGTGCAGCCCGACGCCTACACTGCTCAGACCCCCGAACAGGAGCAGCCGGCCCGACGAGCCCTCATGCGCACCTGCAGGAGGTTAGTGAGCAAGAAGAGGGTCTGCTTGCGGATGAAGGGGTCCGAGTCCTTCAGACACACAGAGATGTTGGGGATGTACTTGTCCACCATGACCGTGTACCGGACGCAGAGGTCGCACAGGACGATGACGACGTTGTTGCGGACGGCCACATCCCCGCACACCTCCAGCTCCCGCACCAGGGCCGGGATGCTCTTCTTTGCAAGATCCTCGTGCTGCAAGCACAGCTTCCCTGCCACCGAGAAAGAAAGACACCCTGACTCTATTCTCATTCCCTGCCTCACATTTTCTCCAGCTGTATCCTGCTATGGATTTTATTTAATCAAAGTGAAAACATCACATCAACAATCACAAACAAAAACTCTAAGGCAGACAGACCCATACTAAATATTAAGAAGCACCATATACCCCCGGGTTTCACAAGGCAGACACTCTGAGATGTTCCCTCACTTCCTTTTAAAGTCAACATCTGAATTTTGGAGTTATCAACTTACCTGGAAAATGACGAATAAAATGTAACCGATGATACTTTTTACTTTTGATTATACACATAATTGAGAGAAGCTGAAAAGTTTAATAATGAACTTGAAATCTGAGCTAGGTGAATAGATAATTGTGTCATTTATTTCACTTCTTGTTCATAGTTAGAAGAAGGAAGGCTGTTGTTGAGTTTTGTGGTTTTTTTTCTGGCCTGGGGAACATTTTGCTCTTATTTACACTTCTGAGATTTCTGAAAAATAACCATTATTACCAAAAATTCGTAACTCGCGTTGAGTATACACAATCACAAAGAAAATTCAAATTTTGTTTGCGAATACTGACAGAAGTCAGTCTTCTTAAGATAAACAACAGTGTGAGGTCATGGAAAGTATCAAATAAACTGTCTCTTTTTGTGTGTCAGTGTGTTAGTTTCTGCTTTATAACAAAGTGAATCAGCTATACGTATACATATATCCCCACATTCCCTCCCTCTGGCATTTCCCTCCCACCCTCCCTATCCCAACTCTCTAGGTCACCGCAAAGCACCAAGCTGATCTCCCTGTGCTATGTGGCTGCTTCCCACTAGCTAGCTATTTTACATTTGGTAGTGTATATACGTCCATGCCACTCTCTCACTTCATCCCAGCTTCCCCTTCCCCCTCCCCGTGTCCTCAAGTCCCTTCTCTATGCCTGTGTCTTTATCCCTGTCCTGCTCCTAGATTCTTCAGAACCATTTCTTTTTTTTTTTTTTAGATTCCATATATATGTGTTAGCATACGCTATTTGTTTTTCTCTTTCTGACTTACTTCACTCTGTATGACGGACGCTAGGTCCATCCACCTCACTACAAATAACTCAGTTTCGTTTATTTATGGCTGAGTAATATTCCATCGTATATACGTGCCACATCTTCTTTATCCATTCATCTGTCGATGGACACTTAAGTTGCTTCCATGTCCTGGCTATTGTAAATAGAGCTGCAATGAACATTGAGGTGCATGTCTTTTTTTTTTTTTTTTTTGCAGTACACAGGCCTCTCACTGTTGTGGCCTCTCCAGTTGCGGAGCACAGGCTCCGGACACGCAGGCCCAGCGGCCATGGCTCACGGGCCCAGCTGCTCCGCGGCATGTGGGATCTTCCCAGACCGGGGCACGAACCCGTGTCCCCTGCATCGGCAAGCGGACTCTCAACCACTGCACCACCAGGGAAGCCCGCATGTGTCTTTTTGAATTATGGTTTTCTCAGGGTATATGCCCAGTAGTGGGATTGCTGGGTTGTATGGTAGTTCTATTTTTAGATTTTTAAGGAACCTCCATACTGTTCTCCATAGTGGCTGTATCAATTTACATTCCCACCAACAGTGCAAGAGGGTTCCCTTTTCTCCACACCCTCTTCAGCATTTATTGTTTGTAGATTTTTTGATGATGGCCATTCTGACCGGTGTGAGGTGATACCTCATGGTAGTTTTGATTTGCATTTCTCTCATGATTAGTGGTGTTGAGCATCCTTTCATGTGTTTGTTGGCAATCTGTATATCTTCTTTGGAGAAATGTCTACTTAGGTCTTCTGCCCATTTTTGGATTTTGTTTGTTTGATATTGAGCTGCATGAGCTGCTTGTAAAGTTTGGAGATTAATCCTTTGTCAGTTGCTTCATTTGCAAATATTTTCTCCCATTCTGAGGGTTGTCTTGTCAGCTTGTTTATGGTTTCCTTTGCTGTGCAAAAGCTTTGAAGTTTCATTAGGTCCCATTTGTTTATTTTTGTTTTTATTTCCATTTCTCTAGAAGGTGGGTCAAAAAGAATCTTACTGTGATTTATGTCATAGAGTGTTCTGCCTATGCTTTCCTCTAAGATAAACCATCTCTTTATGATGTGAACTGCAAACTTATTTCTTCATTCCCAGAACTCAGTGCAGTGCCTGGCATACAGCTCTTGAAGAACAGACTTCATGGTGCTACATTATGAGTATAAAAAAATCACAGGTTTGATGGTAATAAATTAAACAGGGAGTGTCCTGCAGAGCTGGGCGCTCCTACAGTTACCTCCCGAGCTTACAAGCTTATAAATCACAAAGCACACGTGGAGAGGCTGCCCCGTGTCTCCTTACTCACCCAAGGTGATGACGGCATGTGCTCTGATCACAGAGGGCATGACAGAGCCCTGGAACTGGGAGATGGGCTGGGAGGATGCGGCCTCACTGCCGCCTGGGTCCGACATGGTCACTACAGGAGGGAAGAGAAGGCAGGAGAGGTCTTGCTGCACTGCTACAAGGCAAAGACAGCCCCGAAGCAGCAGGCGCGGAAGGCACGCCAAGGGCCTTACAATGCTCCGTGCTGGCAGAAGCAGCCAGGATGGACTGCATCAGCAGGAAGGCTCTCTTGTCCACTCTGGCTGGACAAAGCTGGGCTACGTCTCCTAAGGTAAAAATGTACTTCACCTGTAAAGAGAATTGGTTTTGCAGTAAGAATAAGTCAAAAGAAAAATGAACTCTAGCTAGGTTAAGGCCATGTCAGTGGAGTACTTTTTCTGTCCCTCAAATTAAATGGCTGGTTTTTTTCCCTGCAACAACACACAGCCATTGTAAAAATCCAGTCACTGCTTCAACTAGGGTGACTGTATAGGTTTATCATCTGTATCTAGATACTCCTGCAAGTCAAAGGGGTGCTATGACAACAGAGTGTACCTCGGTGCTTCTGGGTAAATGGGGACACGGAACAGCTGACTTACAATCCCGCCACCCACAGACACCATCCTTGTTTTTCTGTATGACTTTCTTTTCAAAGTATTTTTATAGTCACAGGGCTTCCTGTTTGCTTTTCTCACACTTGCCAGTCACAGTAGGTTGAAGTTTGTGATTCTAAATTTCAGTATCAGGCATCCTTTCATGTCAATATATATGATCAATATGTTTAATGACTACATAAATATGTTAAAAACTCTGAATGTCATCAAGGTTGACCGCACTATTACTATACATTTATGTTGACATAATCCCTTCCTGTTTGCATCAGCTCTGCTGGACACCTTTGCGTCCTGGGACAGTGTTCTGCCTCCTCAGAGGGGAAGTGAGGGGTGAGAGGGCATATAGCCTGTTGCACACTTTAAACTCACTTCCAAACTGTCCTCCTGCTTAGCTTACTAGTAAGACTCCTACCAAAACTTGTGAGAACTTGCTTCCTCAAGCCTCCACTACTGTGTCTTTATTAAGGACCTTCAGCTGAACAGTTAAGTAATACTTATTTTTTTAATCGTAAAAATACAAGGGTGATGCTAAATAAACAGTAAAATGTTGAATAAAGGCTTTTTAAGAGTAAAAAAGCTAATAATAAGGATGTGTGTGTTTAAAAAGAACTGAACACACTGTATCTCAGTGGATTAGCGGCACATTTGAATTATAGTTAAAGAAAAGTGAAATAAACAATATATATAGGGCAAACTTCTCCATATTATTTTGACCAAAGGGTAAATTTTGGTGACATATTTAACAGGGAAAAAAAAAATCTTAGCGGGGAAAACTCACTGGTCATAATAAGCGTTTTTCTTAGACTGGGTAGGGAATCCCAGACAAATTAGCGGAGCAAGACCCTCCAGAGAAACCCTGGGTCGGGACCACTCTAAACATTGCGACCTCTGACCCAAAACATCTGGGATCTCGGTGATCAGGATATTTTTATTACTGAACTGGGTCCGTATTAATGCCTTGGCACAAAGGGTCTTCTCCTCCAACAAATCTAAACACGGCCATCAATCCCCAGGTCCAAGTGCGAGGGGCCAAAGCAGGAATTGAACACAAAAGGGAAGTGCTCTACTAATTTTCAAACAGACAAGGAAAATGACCAGTTTTGGTGAAATGATGGACTAGTCTGAAGGGCATCAAAAAGCAGCTCATTTTTGTCCTTATGGGACAGTGTCAGATGCTGGAATCAGAATCACCACGTTTTGTTGACAGTCAGCTACTTGAACCAGAAAGCGGGCCCCGCGTTCACTGGCTCAAAGGCACCTCCTCACGGCACCATTTCTAAAGCAGGGTGCATGCCACACACCCTCACTGCTCCCAGGGCAGCAGCTTCTCCAGCTCTCAAATATTCCATTTGTTTTAGACATGACCTGGGAGCTGCTCTATAGTCTGATATTCAAACAGCTTGCCAGACACATTAGACAATTAAAAAAAAAAATCAAACCAACAAGCCAAAAGAACAAAGAGGATGCTCACTTTACTCTTTTCTCACCTTATTACTTCTGAGCTCACAACACACACTGTGTTTTCCCTGTTGGATCAGGAATCTCACACGAGCCAACTGGGAGAAGGATTTACCATCATTTTCCCCCAGATGATAAGTATGGGAGAGAAAAATGAATAGGTCACCGATAAAACATTCTAAAAAAACAAGTAAGCCCCAGGCTAGGAAAATCCTTTTCTTGCTAAGAGTATTGAAAACGCACCTCACAGAGCCGTCTACAGGCCCAGCCGACACAAGCAGGAGAGGAGGACGCTAAGAGCAGCAGCTACTCACCGCCAGGTCTTCGTTCATCCTCCCGGTCCCGTCCTCCTTCAGAACTATGTCAGAGAGGCAGCGCACACAGGCAGAGAGCACGTCCCCGCACGCCTGCACCAGTAGTCCCTGCGGCAAGTCAAAGGCCATCTCTGAAGGGCACCGTGCGTCCATCAGACTGCCCGCGACACACAACTTGCTCACAAGAAACTCTGTGGCCTTCAAATGCATAAACCGCAAGCCATGGAAACCCCAGCCATCATGCTTTTGCATCTTTGCTCTTTTAGCAATCTCGCAATGCAAACTGGCTAAGTAGAATTCACGAAGAACACTTATGTATGTTCTTTGTAATATACTATATTTACTACAAACATATATATTTATGTATTATCTTTCTTTCTATTGTTACATTTGCCCTATAAGAGGGAAAGACATCTATTTAGGAAGATCTACTGCCCTAATTTATAAGAGATCTGTAATAGGAGTGCTCCCCCAATAGAGAAAAACATTGCAATTCTTCTGGCATATGTAGATGATGAATTAACTACTGTAATAAAGAGTATATTTTAAAAACACATAGAATAAAAAAGAACAGTTTTTACCCTCCTGAAATGTATTTATTAGAGAGAAGTTTTCAGAGTCTCTTATTAGTTAAAGTGACCTCAAGGGGGTCCCACCTCCGGCCCACACATCTCACCACGCTTATGGGCCAAGTGAGGAGCTCGGTCACACCCTATAACCCGGAAGCCACTTTTCCCAGGAGGCCGTCCCTACACACCCAGCCTGAGCTGAGTGGCTCCGCCCCAGGACCGCCATGTTACCAGACACTCGGTTCTGTTTCAGGAATTATTCTAAGACGTTGGGATTACAGGTTAATGTGTAGGTCTCCCACACTATGCGGCAGGTGCCTTAGGAAGGGGCAGTGTGAACCACACCCCAGGGAGTGCCCAGCAGCAATACCACAAGACGGTACTCTAAGTTTGCCAAATTGCTGGCAAACCACCATCACGATCCAGACATTTGTAGTCTGACTCGGCCTAAAATGTGTCAAAGCTATTGTCTTTATTAACGTTTTACAAAATGACTGCACTTAAGATGTTAAGAGACTGTACAACCTGGAGCTTCTGAAATGCACGTGCTCTGTCCCAGCCTGGCTGAGTCCTTTAGGCCCAGCACCCGGCTGCTAGTGAGAGGAAGACCTCAGAGTCTGGGCGAGCCGCCAGCCAGCCCGCCCTGGGCTCTCTCCATGCAGGGGCTCCCGTCACGCTTCCAGTGTGACTCCCACTAACCAGAGAGACGTGTCCAGAGGCAAGTCTGTCCAGTCTAGGCAGACCTCAGTACAGTTTTTCTTCAGTTGGGCAAAATCTGTCTCCTTGCAATTTCCACCCACTGGTCGAAATCAGTGGTCTGTGACGCCAAATAAATCCAGTTCTCTGTCCTTTGGGTCCTTCATTCATGTGTATTAAGCCAGGCAGCCGGCCTCCCCACACTTCCTTCTCCAGCTAAACACGCCAGGCCCTCAGCGCTCCCGGCCAGCCTGCTCTGTCACCCTGCTGACTGCTCTCCTTGGATACATCCATCTGGTCTCATCCACGTTCTCTGAATGGCTGTCACTGAGACAGAATGGCAGTACGTGGCCTTAGAATCGAGTGTACAGACAGCAGGACGAGCACCTGTTCCAGACACGATCTCTACTCCCACAGTCCACACCTGCACCCACTTCTTCAACAACAGCCTCAGAATGCTATGAGCTCACACCAAGCTTGCAGAGAGCAACGATGCCCAAAGACCAAGCCTCTCACACGTGCTGCTGTTGAGCTACATCTTGATGGTCTATTCTTTGGGTAACTTGTTTTTCTCCGTAAAATACAGGACATTCATTTACAGATAAAAGAAGCACAAGTACGTTTCTGGTCACTTGGATGTAAAGTATCCTGAGATTCTGGGAAGTCTCAGGGCCTTAGTCCACTGCCCACCACCAAGGGAGGTGGTCTTGGCAAAGCTAACACCCTGCTCTTCTCCTAACGCAGCAGTGAGTTCCTCTCCCTTCTGGGTCTCAGTTTCTATGTTTGATGACAACTCAGCCTTCCCCACAGACTAACAATGACACAACTTACTGTTCTAATGACTGTGGCCGGTGGTGGGCAGACATTTAGTCTTTACGGCCCTGGCTCCCCGCAATGCAGACCCTCTCCAGCCAGTGCTGGGGAGCCACACAGCCCCAGGAAGCGGGGCCCGTGGTGCAGGCCTGGCTCCGCACTAACAAGCGACATGCCGCAGACACTTGGGGGACAGCGCCCTCACATTCTGCCACAGAACCTTCATTCTTTCCTACAGCGTTTGTTCCTCATCTTCTTTTGTTTTGTTTTTACCTGTTTTCTGCTATTCAAATATGCTCCCTACTTAGGTAATGTTCCTTATTTAAAAGTTTTTCACACACTTTCTTCGATCAGAGATAAATAGAAAATCAAATAAAGCAAGTATCCTCTTCACCAAAAAGTGCCAAAAGGTTTATGCCAGGAAAACACCAGACACAGAAAGAGCTGGGCATTTTTAATTAACTAAATTTCAACCTGCTTTAAGTCCTAAGCAAAAAAGTTACAGTATATTGTCTTACTACAATGGTTAACTTATCAGGAAAGGACTTTTTAAAAAGAACTTATACAAGAAAATGAAGTTTAGGAAGGTGGCAAGTAGCTCAGACGAAGCAATAATGTTTTTATTCTGGGAGATTTAAATGTATTTCAGCAATTATTTAATTTTTGACTTCTAAAATCATTATTAATAACCCCCAGTCCGAAAATTTTTCATTATGATTAGCACTGTCTAGGAGTATATTTCATGATAAAAACTGAATACATGGTAGTAAGATAATTTATCATTAGAGATACTTAAATGGATAGCTTTGGGGGAGTCAAAGTAACCCTCTGTGTCACACAGAACGCTGGTTTGGAGTTGTGATGATGAATCCACAGAGAATGTCAGCAGGAGCCTCTGGGAACTCTGGGGACAAGAGATACTAGGGTGACAGGATGATGACTAATCAGAAATCTTCTGGTCTGGAGGGAAGCCGTGACTAGGAGGAAACCGTTTACACATCCTTGGAGTGAGGGAGGAGGGTCTAACAGGCTATTGCGAGCACCGAGGTTATGATGATTAAGACAACCTTGTAGATTCGATCCTGGAAACAGGTGTCCCGCCAGGTGTGCTTCCTAGAAGACACTGGTACTCAGAACCAAGGAGGTGACCTCCTAAAGGAGCTGTGTGTCTTCAGCAGCCAAGATCTTCTTGGGGACTGTCAACTGCTTGTCACGTAGGTGCTTCCTTGGAGAACTAACTGCTGGGGACCACCCACCCTTCCAGGTTCTCCGCAGAGAACACGCCCCCAGCTTCAAGGCAGAGCTTTATGTCTACGTACAGACAAATGACAGACACACCCAAGAGAGTCTGTAGCGTACCTGCTCCTCCGCTGGCGTCTCTGCAGATGCTCTACAGAGTCTTTGCAAAGTATCAACAGCTGGGCTGATCAACTTTGGTGACCACCAGAATCCATTCAGCTTACTTTTGATAACATCTAAAAAAGAGAGTTAATTCCCTTTAAGTTTAACTCTTAAAAATATATGTAAAGTGAGAGGCAAAGCCTTTTCACGATTCTCCGGTAGACACTCACCTGTCACCTTGTTCCGGGTGCTCTGAGGAAGATGCTTTGCAATATGCCCGATAACACAGAGGATGTGCCCTAAGGTGTCTGCATTGGGGTCCTGCTGCCTGTGGAAAGGGCAGAAGAAATATCAGTATAGAACCAAAGTAAAAATTGCTGCCAACAAAATACTTTTCTTCTGGATTACCAGTACTGGAGGAAGTAGGGTAACATGGTTTAGGAGTCGAGTTGGGGAGCATTAAAGCACTTAATGTACTTGGACAATCAAAGCCTAAAAGTGATTCTTTTTTTCATGTTTGTTTTTACGCCAGAATTTAAAGACAAGATCTGTGTATATTAAGAGCTATGAAAGAGCCCACTTCCTTAAGACATGAGCTTTGTTTCCAAGACTCTCTCGTGTCTGGTGGCAGCTAAATCACAAGCATGCGAACCTGCTTATTTTCTCCCAGGACTTTATGATTTGGGTGTAGTCCAGCGTGGGTGACGAGCCAGCAACCTTGGAGAGCAGCATCCAGGCCGGGGCAGAGTGCTCCTTGCCAGTGTGGGAGAGCACATTGTTTACAAAAGTGGAGGAGAACTTATCTTTCTTGGACCAGACATGAAAAGCCTTATCTAAATAGTGGCTGGAAAAAAAGATGAGAAAGCAGAAATTATAACTGTAAATACACAAAACTGTTCAGACCTGCCCCTCAGTGAAGGGTATCAACTTCTGCTCTAGGATTCTGGCACATAAAACATGTAAACAGAGGTTCCTGGCTAGTGGCTCATCTGATAGCAAACTAGGTATCTTTCTAATTATTATTACACTGAATAAGGTATATTTACCCCTCCCCTGCCCATAAAGTATTTATTTTTAAAGAAAATAATAAAATTTCATAATTCACTTGAGACCCTCTAAAATTTCTATGCAAACATATGGGTAAGTTACCAATAACAGGTACATCCAGAGTCTACAGGATTTTAGTGACAAAAAAATGTAGACATTGTCCTTTTTTCAATGGAAGGATTGGAGAGAAATGACATCCTAGCATTTAAATATGGTGATATTAAACGAGCTCGACTTTGCTATGACCTGCCAATACCACTCAGAAATACATATATCAAACTTTTCTAAAATAAAAAATGCTTCTGATGTATTAAAGTGTTTGTGTGATGTCATTGCTATTTTTAAACCATTTCTTATTTTACTTTTTCCTATAGCACTGAATGACATCATATGACTCATGAGACAAATGCAGTATTATATATTTAAGTGGAGAGACAAATACATTCCTTCCCCCAATTAATTTCTTCTACTGCTAGGCACACACACACACTCAGATTAGCAAGACTTTCTCATTAAATGAAAAAAAGAATTCTCAAAGCACACAGAAGGCAACTATAAGAAAATAAACACATCTACACACAATAAGCATATGCATATAAATGAATGGTTTTATTAATAAATTAGCTTTTGGTTAAAAATCCATCTAGAGTTTTACTGCAAACGACTAACATAATTTATATGTGACTGCTATCCAAAAGCAAGATACATGAAATCAACAAATATTTAAAAGTTTATGTACAAGCATCACAGAGTATTAACTGAAGTTTACTGCAGGAAGCCAACAGAATGACAAAACATCCTCTGAACTTCCAGGTCTGAGACCTCAAATCTGGCTCCTCTCTGATCACGCACACCCTCCACATGGGCTGGGCCGTCCCCAAAGCCTCCCAACTGGACCCTCCATTAGCCACACTGCCCATCACAAGCAGGGGATGGCGCACCACTCAGAATGCAGTTCAGCAAACAC
Organism: Delphinus delphis; assembly: GCF_949987515.2. Classification (NCBI taxonomy): domain Eukaryota; kingdom Metazoa; phylum Chordata; class Mammalia; order Artiodactyla; family Delphinidae; genus Delphinus; species Delphinus delphis. The sequence continues at coordinate 2,540,222 of NC_082690.1, read as the reverse complement.
CACCTGGTTTCCTGAAAAGCACTGTCGACGTCTATCCTAATATCAAACCAAAGCAACACCCCTCAGTGCCCATCTCAGCGGCCCCTGCTGGACAGAACTGACCACGCTCTCCCTTACACTCCAGTCGACTTGTTTGACCTTCTTACTAATTCCTTTTCTTCTAATCACACCAACTGCTGATTTTGAAGAGGTCTGTTCTTAGTCATCTTCTCTAACCTACAACCTAACTCTGGGCGATGTCCTCCATCATCAGGATCCTCGCAAGCACACACTGAAAATGGGACTCCATCTCCAGCCCTCCCTCCACCCCCCGCCCTGCCCCACCTCTGCTTTCCGGGTCTTGTTCAACAGCAACCCCACCCAGAAGCCCTTTCAGTTAGGATTCCTGGAGCGGCAGGCCTCTAAGCCTTTGCGTTGCTATTTCCTGCCTGGAGACCCTCACCATTAGGCCTGCCTGGTTACTCTCAACTCTTTCCACCTCTAGGGATGATTGAGGTCACACCACCATCAAAAGGAAGCTACCCTAAACTTAAAAACAAGAAGAAAAGGTAAAAACCCATACTGCTCCACGTGCTCCCTGCTGGCTGCTGTGACTCCCTTTCCACTGGACTGTGGGCAACCAGAGTGGAGGGTGCAGGGCGTCCTCAGCCCTCAGAGCCCGTGCCCCCTCCCTGGCTTCCCACCGCTGGACAGCTCCTCTTCAGCCAGCTGCTTCCCCTAGACCCGGGTCGCCATGCCTTGAGCTCGAGTCATTCACCGGTGGTCTGTGTCCTCAGACTCTGGTCACAGACACAGCCGATCCGTGACACCTCCTGTGCTATGAACTCCTGGGGCCCCTGCAGCACACACCACGCATGCGCCCGTGGCTCTGCACTGGCTGCGTCCTCCTCAAGAGCACCTCCCGCCCCTTGTTAACCGCCAAGGTCCAAACTCGAAGCTCACCTGTTCTGTGAAGTCTCCTGTCCTGAGCAGATCCTGGAATCCTAGTTACTTTCTGTTTATTAAAGAACTTATCACAAGAGTTTATTTATAGAACTCTATTCCACTACCTACTGTTCTCAATCCTTTTTTAAAATTGATTTCCTTGTTCAGTGGCTCTCACACTTTTTCTGCTCAGGGCCCTTTTAAACTCTTAAAAATTACTGACTGCCTCGAAGACCTTTTTTGTTCATGCGGGTTATACCTAACAATATTTGCCATACTAGAAGTTAAAACAGAAATTTAAAAATACTTATCTATTAATTTGTCAGAAATAACAATAAGCCAATTACATGTTAACATAAATAATGCAATTCCTTCCCCCAAAAAACCTGGTATCTTTCTCAAAACAAAAAAAAACTTGGTAAGAACAGTGACATTACTTTATACTTCTGTAAATCTCCTTATGGACTGGCTTAAACAAAAGACGTGCATTCTTACATCTGATTCTCCATTCAATTTATTTCAATATCATCACATGGCTTCTGGAAACTCTAGTACTGTCAAAGAGTAAAAGTGGCAATGGCACATGACATCTTAATATTATGATAAAGGCTGTCAACTAAAAACTGCTGCTTGCCATCTGCCTCTACAAGGATGAGGTCACTGGCCATTGCAGTCCCTTGACCTTCCACACCTCCTGAGAGGAGTTCTGGGCCAAGACCAGGAATGAGGCCCTCTGTGCTCTCGGAAAACTGGCAGAACAGGCCTTCAGATAGGTAGGTATTTTCAGGAAGATTTTATGAGCCCAATTTCTAGCATCTTCTCATACCTAGAAAAGCCCTAAAATCCATTAACAGACACATCTGCTTCTCGTGACCAGCAGCAACCTTCTACCAAGATGTGTGCTTGATTGCACGTACGCCCCTCACCAAAATCACATATATACTGACCCGCCCCCCCCACATCTCTTCAGAGCAGTTCCTCAGTTACAGAGAGGCTGTCTCCTGGACTACAGTCCTCAGTAAGCCCCAAATAAAACAACTCACAGCTCTCTGTGTATGTGTGTTTTTAAGAGGACAAGAAAGAGTCTAAGCTCCTGAATCCACCACACTTTGAGAACTGCTACCCCTAATTCTACCCTCTCCTTCCTAACTTCAGCAAATACGTTGTTTTCTAAATTGTGGTAATGTACATAACAAACCTTATCTTTTTAACCATTTTAAAGTACAGAGATCAGTGGCATTAAGCCCATTCGCACTGTTGTGCAACCACCCACCTCCAGAGCTTTTTCTCACCCCACACTGAGACTCTGTACCCCTTAAGCAGTTCCTCCCCACCGCCCCTTTCTGCCTCCCAGAGTCCAACTATTCTAGGGACCTCACATAAGAGGAACCATCCAATATTTGTCCTTTCGTGTCTGGCTTATTTCACTTAGCATGTTTTCAAGGTTCATCCACGTTATAGCATCTGTCAGAATTTTGTGACTTCTTAAGGCTAATATTTCATTGTGTGTATAGACCACATCTTATTTATCTCTTCACCAGTGCACGGACACCTGGATCGTTTCCACCTTTTAGCTGTTGTGGATCGTGCTGCTGTGAACATGCTGTACTGGGCAAACACTGAGCATCACTTTATGGAGAAGAAAAAGGCTAAAAGCTCTAGTGCTCATATTATGTTCTCTTTTGTGTTTCTCTCTCCCTGTTCTCTTTGTTTCCTTTTATTTCTGGAGCTCTCTCCTCCTACTTTATAAAGTGTATCCTTTCACATATTGTTTTTTTTTCCAGAAACTTTATCCCTTTCAATCATCCTCGATATTTTCTACATACTGGTTTTCTGACTTCAAATATGCACAGGTGTTTCCCCCATCTTAAAATGAAAACAGAGAGCCTATGAAGGAAGCTATGACACATCTTAAATGCAGGTAAGTTAAAGACCTAACTATAAAGGGGAAAGAAAAAAATCAACCTTCTAGGGGATTATATGGGAAAATATGTATATGATCCTGAGGTAGGAAAAGATTTCTTTAAAAATACATTAACCATAAAGAAAACCACTGACAAACTGAACTCATCAAAACACATCATTAAGAGAGTAAAGAGGCAAATCATGGGATAGGAGAGACATCTGTAGTACATACAACAATGCTTGTACATAAATATATAATGAACACTTCGGGGTGAACAAGCAAAAGAGTGACAGCCTAATTAAAAAAAAAAAAAGGGCCGGAGACCTGGGCAGGTAATTCACAATATGAATATCTAAATGCTAATCCACCTATGAAAAGAGGCTCAACTGCATTAGTCAACATGGCAGTGCAAATTAAAACCACCAAGAAATACCAGTATTGGTCCAAAATAGACCAAAATGGCTAAAAAGGAAGACTGACAACACGACATGCAGGTCAAAATCTTGAGTAACTGGAACTCTCATTAAGTGCTGCAAGGAAATGTAACTCGGTCCCACCACTCTGGAAAGCTGTCTGACAGTAACCATGAAAGATGAATAAAAGCACACTCAACAGCACTGCTCTTAGGTGTACACCCAAGAGAAATGTGTGCCAAAGATACACATGGGAATATTCACAACAGCATTATACCTCGTAATAAAAAACTGGAAACGACCCATAATCTATTAACAGTTGACTGGATAAATAAGCTGTAGCTTATTCACAAATATCATACACACAGCAATGAAAGTGAATGAGCTATAGCTGCACACAATAACTTGAACGAATTTTGTATTCCTTTGAGTAAAAGGAGTCGGACACACAAAGAATACATACCACATAATTCCACTTACATGAAGATGAAGAGTAGAGAAAACTCACACATGGTGTTAAAATCACAGTGGTCGTTCCCTTTGAGGAGGGAAGGAGAGCGATTGGAAGGAAGAGTTTTCTCAGGCCGAGCAATGTTCTATTTTTGGACCTGGGTGGTGGTTACATGGCTATATTTTTTTGATATTTATTGATCTTACAGTTTGTACGTTTTTCTATACGTTATATTTTAATATAAAAGTTAAAAAAAAGAAATGAAATAAACCTCCCAACAGTTTCTCATGAGCTAGCATACACTGGGTGTGCACAGTAAGATATCCCTAAGAAAAGCAAAAAAGTAGTTGATTCTACTGCTGGCTAAATTCCTCTCCCTTCCAGGAATTTCAGCAAGGCATATAGTTGGCAGTGATAAAATATTTAATGAGTGAATGCATTTTCAGTCAGATTTTTAACAACAAAAGGGACCTTAAGAGATCGTGTAGTGTAACCGACTCTTTTTACAAATGAGAAAACTAAGGCCCAGAGAGATGGGGTGATTTGCCAGGGCCACAGACGGTATGCTAAATCTATTATTATCTATCAGTATCTATTTTTTTTAAAGTTTTATTTTATATTGGAGCATGGTTAACAATTATTAGTACCTATTATGATACTAAATCTATTATTCTTTTCATTGGATGATAATTCCTCCATAAGTACATGTAAACAAGCAGGGAAGTGTTTCTTGTATGATAAATTTAGAAAAAAAGGAAAGGAAAAGACAGTCAAGGGAGCACAAACACAAACCAGCTGCAAGATTACTGCAGTAGAGATTAAAATTGATCAGTGCAGGTGCTAACTCTTCGCCGCATTGCTCACTGAACAGTGAACACCCAGCATATTATCAAATGGAAAAAATGCTGCAGTGTGATTAAGTCAACCGACCCAATAAAATGTCAGAAAAAGTCTAACTTGTCATACCCAGGAAGTCATCTATCATAATAACTAGTATTGTGGAAAGTTAATGTTAACATAGCAAATCCATTAATGTTTTCTACTACATATTAAGACATCAATTCGAAGCTGGAAAACACTCAGAGAAAAGCAAAGGAAGGCTTCACAAAAACTGTCACCACAAAAATGCTAAGAGATTTGAACTAGGTCAAGGGAAAAAGATCAAGATTGAGTTTTCGTATATTAAGCAATTTGGAGAGCTGATTTTCCGAGATTGACACAGGAATTTATAACGAAAGCCCTCCCATAAGGACAACCAGTTGCACACAAACGTACCCCAGTTCCTGGCTCTCTGTGCTCAGCAGTGTCAGCAGCGTCCAGGCGAGCACCTGGCTGTTGTCCCCGTAGTGGAACTGACCATGATGCCTGATGTTCTGCAGCAAAAGCTGGTCGAGACACTCCAGGGCCTTGTCTTGCACGGTGTTCTCACTGTCCATCACGGCCGGGACAACCCCCCCCAGCCAGGCCTTCTGTACCTGGACACACTGAGGCTGTGCCTGAGGAGTTGAAAGTCAGGAAGTCATAAAGACGCCTACGCTATCACAGGTCTGAACACAAATCGGGGAAGCTGTGATCGATGTTTTAGGATATGTTACAAGTAGCTGCTCACATAATTACAAATAAAACATACAGTGGAAAAAAAAATCAACATTCCAAATATACGTGAAAAACAAATTCAAGCTCCAGTAACTGTAAATCAGTAAATACTGAAATTTTAAATTTATTTATTTATTTTTGGCTGCATTGGGTCTTCGTTGCTGCACACGGGCTTCTCATTGCTGTGGCTTCTCTTGTTGCGCAGCATGGGCTCCAGAGTACAGGCCCAGTAGTTGTGACACACGGGCCTAGCTGCTCCGTTGCATGTGGGATCTTCCTGGACCAGGGATTGAACCCGTGTACCCTGCACTGGCAGGAAGATTCTTAACCACTGCGCCACCAGGGAAATCCCATACTGGAATTTTAGACTTACACAGTGATTATCTCATTATTGGTAGTGAAGCAGCACTTTTTCGTAATTCAAGATCGAAAGCAAAGAGTAAATTTTTATCCGAAGGAGTAATTAGAATAGATGCTAACAGAGAAAGTCAAAACATGCACTGCTTAATGCCTTCTATCATGAAATAAAGAAAAAAACTCACTTTTAAAATTCTTCAAAAATTAATTATTTGGCAAAAGTAAATTATATATAGGATTAGTGGATCTGCTCTTTTGGCAATATCACCTATATAGGTTTTAATGGACAAAAATTAATCTAGGCCTCTTACCTAACCAAATTAATTTTAAAATTCACATTTCTATATGAGATTTAACCTGAAGTCAACAGAAAGCTAACCATTAGCATTCTCTAGCATTAGTCATGTTATATTTAATATGAAATGCAATCTACCAGAGGTAATGGACAGATTCCCTTCTCTTACACTGTAGAATCCTACAGTGGACTTAGGAGAGTTTCTAACAGGTACTTCATCAAGCTCAATTATTTGTAATGTAAAATACCACCCATCAGACACACGATGGCTGCATCTCACCATAAGAAGCTCGGTGAGAGACTGCAAGGCCTGCTTGCGTACAGACACAGCAAGGTCCCGACACCGGTCCTGCAGGATTGACAGCTCTTCTTTCATACCCGAGACGTCACAGTGCTTCAAAATGCTCACTAAGACCTAGAAGGTCATGTGTAACATGAAGGGGTGACTTAGGCATAATGTCAATACAAAAAGCAAAACTGCAGACAAAACACTGCCTTTTAAGTTTGTGATTCTTTCATTTTTGAGATCACAGATCCATCCCTCCTCCCACCTTTTAGAATCTGATGAAATTTAACACCTTTCTGGAGAAAACCCGACATACATTTTATACAAACAAGTACTCTGAAACAATTTCAGGGGTTTCATGAACCCTATCAAAATCCATCCATGGTCCCCAGGTTAAGAATCCTTATTCTAAAAAATGAAATTAAGGATATAAAATTGTGATTCCTAAAAAGCCAGCAACCCAGTAGGAACACGTAAGAACAGATGATCCTTCAGTTCATCTATGTAATTTACATTTAACAGGAACAAGGTGAACTAACATTAAGGGAAAAGTGAGTAATGAATATGGCCGAAGGGTTTTTAAAATAGTCTCTTGTATCTTCAAGTTGGTAGTGCTTAAAAAGAGTACATGAAAAGAGTGTCCAGAAAAACTCACACCTGGAGCGCAGACTTCCTGACGTTGGTCTTCTCATCTCCAACCCTGCTCCTCAGCATCATCATGAGACCCCTTCCTGTTGAGGAAACAGCACAGTCATTACAGCCTGAGCACACCACACAATCCTGAGAACATGCTGTAATCCCAGACTGACTCATTAGCTGGTTTTAAATCATAAGAAATCAGAGCATGAAATGACATAGAAAAAGAAGAAAATTCAAATAATTAGCTACTCACAATAATGAAAAAGGTAGAGTAGTAAAATTTTATAAGGGCATAAATTCTGGAAAATTTAATTTTAAATCCAGGCTGCTAAGTCTAAAATTCTGAATGAATTATTTAGATCTCTATTATGTTTACTACAAATGGTAAGATCTAAACCATCAGGTTTTTTAAAGACTAAGTAAAACAATACATAACAGTAGCTTTAAAACCGTTCCATTAATGGTCCCTTTACACTATTATAAATTACTGAAGACTCCTAAGAGCTTTTTTAATGTGGATTATATCTTTCAATATGAATTAGAAATTTAAACTGAGAACTGTAAAAAGATTTAATAATTCATTTTAAAATAACAAGGCATTGTTATAAATGGTATATTTTTTAACTAAAAAATAACTATAGTCCAAAACAAAAAAAATTTAGTGAAAAGAATACCACTGATTTACATTTCTGCAAACTCTTTAATGTCTGGCTCAATAAAAGACAACTGGATACCCATCTCTGCTTCTATCTGCTTCTGCCTGTCTGGGACCTCTGCAATACTCCAAATTACACTTGTGAGAAAATCAGAGTGTAGAAGGTAAATAACATCTAAATATTATTACGAAAACTGTATTAACTTCAAGGACCCACTGAAGGAGGCTTAGGGACGCCAAACCACACTTAAGAACTGCTGAGGTACAAGAAAGAACATTAAAAAATGAAACAGAATACAGAAAGCAATAAAGAAAATCAATGAAATCAAAGTAGGTTCCTTGAAAAATATCAACAAAATTAACAACATTTTCCTAGACTAAGAAAATAAGAAAGAAGAGTCAAATTGCTAAAATTAGGAATGAATGAGGGAACATTACTACTGACTTTACAGAAATAAAAAGGTTACGAACACTACGAACAATTTTATGCTAACAAATTAAGTAACCTAGATGAAATTTCTACAAAGATAAGAATTAGGGAAACTGACCTAAGAAGAAACAAAGACACACTACCCCCCCATACACAAAGGGCCAGGACCAGACGGCTTTACTGGAAAAGCCTGCCAAATGTTAACAAAATCGCCAATTAACAAAAATTAATATCAACGCTTCATAAACTCTTTCAAAAAACAGAATCTCTTCTGTTTCACTTTCCACCTCCCTCTGTGAAGCCAGTATTATCCTGAGAGCAGAACCAGACAAAACAGCTCAAGAGTACAACAGACCCAAATCCCTTCTGAATATAGACATAAAATCCTCAGCAAAATATTAGCAAATTAAACCTAGCAAGATACAAAAAGGATTATACGCCATGCTTGGGATTTATCCCAGGACATGGGAAAATCACTCACTGTGATATACCACCATAGAACAAAGGACAAAGGCCACGTGATCATCTCCATAGACACAGAAAAAGTATTTGCAAAATCCTACACCTATTCATGATAAAAACACTCAACAAACTCAGAACAGAAGGAAACTCCTGCACACCGATAAAGGCCATCCTGAAAAAACTCACAGCTAACCACTCAATGGTGAAAGACGAAAAGTTTTCCCTCTAAGAACAGAAGAAAGACAAGGACCTCTGCTTTCCCCACTTCTTTTCAACACCACTAGAGGTCCTAGCCAGGGAAAATAGGAAAGAAAAAGAAATAAAGGCATTCAGGCTGGATAAAACAAATAACTCTATTCGCAGATGGCATGATCTGATATGTAGAAAATCCTAAGGAATCTCTCTCTCTCTCTCACACACACACACACACACACACACACACACAACCTTTTAAAGCTAGTAACAAATTTAACAGTGTCACAGGACACAAGATCAATCATCAAAAATCAGTTGTAAAACCTAGCAATAAACAATTCAAAACTGAAATTAAGCAAGCAATTTCATTTACAATAGCATCAAAGAGAATAAAATACTTAGGAATATGTTTAAAGAGCAAGAGTTATACACTGAAAACTATAAAACATCATTGAAACAAATTAAAGGAGACCTAAATATAGAAAGGCACCCCTTGTTCATGGATTGGAAAACTCAGTATTTTTAAGATGGCAACACACCCCACATGGATTAAGAGGTCAATCCCTATCAAAATGCAAGCTGGCTTTTTTGCAGACGTTGACAGCCGAACCTAAAATTCATATGGAAATACAAGAGACACAGAATAGCCAAACCAAAAATTCATATGGAAATACAAGAGACACAGAATAGCCAAACCTAAAATTCATATGGAAATACAAGAGACACAGAATAGCCAAACCAAACCTGAAAAGCAAGAACAAGGATGCAGAGCCCACACTTTCTGATTTCAAAATTACTGTAAAGCAACAGTAATCAACACAGAGTGGTACCGGCATACAGATGGACAATGAAATATCAATGGAATAGAATTGAGAGTACAGAAATAAGCGCATATGCCTATGGTCAACTAATTTTTGACAAGAGTGCCAAGAGCATTCAAAGGTGAAAAAACAGTCCTTTAAACAAAGGGTGCTCCATCAATTTGATATTCACATGTGAAAGCTGGACCCCTACCTCACACCATATGCAAAAATTAACTCAAAACTGAACCAAGACAAAAATGTAAAAGCTAAAACTATAAAACTCTTAGAACACCATCAAGAAAGTGAAAAGATAACCCACAAAATGAGAAAAAGATATGTGCACATTATAGCTGATGAGGAACTTGGATGCAGAATAGATCAATTACTTTCATCTCAAAAAGATAAGTGGGGGGCTTCCCTGGTGGCACAGTGGTTGAGACTCCGCCTGCCGATGCAGGAGACGCGGGTTTGTGCCCCGGTCCAGGAAGATCCCACATGCCGCGGAGCGGCTGGGCCCGTGAACCATGGCCACTGAGCCTGCGCATCCGGAGCCTGTGCTCCGCAATGGGAGAGGCCACCAACAGTGAGAGGCCCGCGTGTCGCAAAAAAAAAAAAGATAAGTGGACATTTGGGTTGTTTCCACCTTTTTGGCTATTATGAACAATGCTCTTATGAACATTCTTGTACCAGTTTTGGGTATGAATATATTTTCATTCCTTGAGGGTGCACACTCAGGAATCATATCAGATCACGCCATCTGTGAACTGCTGAGTCATGTGGTAACTCTATGTCTAACGTTCTGAGGAACCGCCAGACTGAATGAACACACAAAATGTGGTCTATCCATACAACGGACTATATGCAGCCGTAAAAAGGAACAGAGTACTAATACATGCTACAACACAGATGAACCCTGAAAACGAGTGGTGGATGAAAGAAGCTATCCACAGAAGGTCACATGTTGCGGGATTCCATTTATGTGGAATGTCCAAAATAGGTGAATCCACAGAGACAGAGGCAGGGGGGAGGGGAGAATGGAGAGTGACTGCTCACAGGTATGCGGTTTCTTTTTCAGCTAATGAAAAGTTTCTGGAAGTTGATTACACAATTTTATGAATATACTAAAAACCACTGAATTCAATACACTTTAAATGGTGAATTTTATGATATGTGAATTCTCTCTCAAAACAAAACCAAAAAACACCAACAAAGGTACTTATTAGCACAGTGACTGGCATGTAGTAACTATACAAATTTTTAAAAGCATAGTTAATACCAATAATATGTCACTTTAGGGACTTACCTGGTGGCGCAGTAGTTAAGAATCCACCTGCGAATGCAGGGGACACGGGTACAATCCCTGGTCCGGGAAGATCTCACATGACGCAGAGCAACTAAGCCCATGCACCACAACTACTGAGGCTGCGCTCTAGAGCCCACACACCACAACTATCGAGCCCACACGCCACAACTACTGAAGCCCGCACACTCTAGGGCCTGTGTGCCTAGAGCCTGTACTCTGCAACAAGAGAAGCCACTGAAACAAGAAGCCCACGCACCGCAACGAAGAGTAGCCCCCGCTTGACACAACTAGAGAAAGCCAGCATGCAGCAACGAAGACCCAACACAGCCCCACCCCCACCCCCCAAAAAAGTCACTTTAGTTTATCAAAAGTAAGATAGGGGACTTCCCTGGTGGCGCAGTGGTTAAGAATACACCTGCCAATGCAGGGGACACAGGCTCGAGCCCAGGTCTGGGAAGAGCCCACATGCTGTGGAACAACAAAGCCTGTGTGCCACAACTACTGAGCCTGCACTCTAGAGCCCGCGAGCCACAACTACTGAAGCCCATGCACCTAGAGCCGATGCTTTGCAACAGGAGAAGCCACCGCAAAGAGAAGCCCGCGCACCGCAACGAAGAGTAGCCCCCACTCACTGCCAACTAGAGAAAGCCCGCATGCAGCAACGAAGACCCAATGCAGCCAAAAATAAATAAATAAAATAAATACATTTATTAAAAAAACAACAAACAGTAAGATGGGAACATGGTTGCTATACATCTGGCAAATTTTTATACTTTGGAAGCATCGTTAAATCAGTACAACTCAATAGTGTTCGCAAGTGTCTGTGCAAGAGTGAATCTGTAACTTGCTCAGACTGGAATTAAACCAGACATTTTTCCAGATTAAATTTCTTTACATATTTTAGGGAATCTGTTTATACATAGAGTTATTGCTCTGAATTTGAGTAAAACATGCTAATATCTAGTCATTTAAACGTAATCTTCCAGGCTGCAATGATAAGTAATGATGGCACTTCACATGTGCTTCAGCATCCATCTCACAATATTACGATTTTACGTACACACATACCTGCCTCTCCCACTGCTCCTTAAGAGATGGAACTATGTTTTGTCACAGTCTGTACCTGCAATGCCTTGCACAGATTGGGAGGGACCACAAACATGTTTATCGAATAAACTAATAAATCTCATTATATCACTTATCCTCTGCAAATGTTCCCTCTTTTTTCTTTTGAAGTCACTTCTCTAAACATAATTTCTATAAACCTGACAACAGCCCTTTGTGAAAGACAGGGAAGGTGTTAGGATCAGAAGTGACAAGCAGGCAGGGAGTTCTGCTGACTCCCATGTCTTGGGTCATGCAGCTCTTTAGTAGCAGTGTTGGGATAAGAATTCAGATTGCCTCTCATTTCTAATGTAGTTTTTCCCCTACTGCATTACGCTATGTCGTAGTATAAGTGAAGGAAAAGCCCAGAAAAGTAAAGTGACTTTCTCAAGACCATACAGTTAGACAGAAACAGAATCTGAGAGTAGCTCCAGGTCTACCTACTACCTAGCCCAGGTGTGTTTCTTCCCTCCCGAATCACACTGACACTTTACCATCCCAGATTATTCTGGCTTCCATAAGTCACTGAAAGAGAACAGGCATCATTTGTGTTCAGAATCCCGTGCTGGGATCCACGGGAGAGAGCACCCTATAACCACTCCACACAATGTGTATGACCCATTAAAGAACAGTTCATACTGCTGGTGAAGAGAAATTATCTAAATTCTGAACTTTTTCAATGGAAGCTTGGGCTCACAGTTCCCTACCACGTATTAAAAATGGATTCTGGGATGGCTTAATCAGAGTCAAGATGCCAGGTGGAAAAAGTAATAAGGAATAAAAAATAGACACAAGGGTGAGTACCATAGTACCGTTTATCTTTTCCCCTCTTCCGTGATGACTCTTCTCCAAACACAAATTTAATTTCTACTGCACCTTTCCTAGTAACTGGTCCTTTCTGGCCAGCAAGCCCAAGTGTTCAGAACAATGGACTTCACTAAGGAAATAAAATATTTGCTAACATTCTCTTAAGTGTGACAGAAATACTGGGTTTCAGTACACGACAAGGGAAATGTAGCTTATTCTTTATCTTAAAATGAAATATAGTATAGTGCAAAGACATTGATTAAAGATATAAAATAAAAATTATTCTACTTTTAAGGGAAAAAAAGTTCCAATTCTTGAGGGTGAATTAGTCAGAAAAAAATTCCAAGGTTTTGAGGCTCTACTTACAGTTGTCTGAAATCCAATAGTTATTACTCATCTGATAGGGATAAAATCTGACATACCCCTATATCCAGCTGTTTCACCACTGTTGTCTATATTGATCACCTCTGAGCCTCCAGAAGGGTTAAATGTCTGCCTCTGATAGGAAAAAGCTTAAAAATAAATTTTAAAAAAGCCCAGTCAGTACAGTAAAAACTTGTTATACCTTTAAGTAATATAAGCATAGCATATTCCACGTTTTAAGTTACTATACATCATTACTGAAATGAATTTCAATTTCTTTGATGAAGAAAAAAAGTGCAGTATTAAAACAGGTAATATGGAGACAGAAAAAAACATTCAAATATTCAGCAAGTCCTTTAATTAAAAGGACAATTATTCAATATCTGACAATATATTGACCCATTTCATTACCTGATGAATTTTTCAGTGAAGCGTCATGGTGGCTCTCTATTCCTGAAACTGCAGGAGCTAAAAGTAAGCAAGTAGATAAGAGAGAAAAGTCTTAGTATCAAAAACCATACATAAATATTTACAGAGGAATCAAAACCCAGATAATTAGGCCTGAAGACAAGACAGAGTCTAAATGCTGACAGTTCAGTGTTCTCCTTGGCTGTGCATTAAACTGGTCATCAGACCCAATACAGCCAATACCAACGACACGAAGGAATAGTGACAGCGGCCAACCACCTCAGCCTGAGGTCGAGAATACGTTAACTGCTTAGTAAGGCTCGTCTAAGAAGTCATTCGACAGTAAAACCTACTGAAAGGGTCTCTGAGGGTCCCAGTCTATCACAGCACATCTATTATTTCTGCCACCACAGCTTCTGGACCAGCAGGAGCCAGACCCGGCCTCATGGTGCTCGGCACACTCACTGTTCACCAGAAGTTCCAGGACGCTCTCTGACGCAGCTGTAGCAGAGAACTCCAGGCAGTGCGCAAAACTGGACAGTGCCTTGCTGCGCACAGTCGGAGCCTTGTCTACACAGCGGGCAAACATGATTTCCTGCACCAAGAACTTATGCTTCAGGAACTTCTGATGCTCTGGGGGCAGCGTGCCGTCCACCTCTCGTTCAGGCAGTTCCAGCAGAGCCAAGACAACATCAAGAGTGAACACCCGGTACGGAATCTGGTAAAGCAAAATCGCACGCATCTCCGTCAGAGATAAAGAAAACTAATCTTCAGAAACAGATCTTCAGATCTAGCCGTCACTAGAAGGTTGCAGAGCCAGGAGCCACAATTTCACGCAGATGTAGCTCCTACCTTGGCATTTCGTGAATATCCATAAAGCCAGGCCACGAAAGAAGCATATTCCGCACAAGGAAGCTTGCTGAGCAGCTGGACCAGGGACTGAGCTGCACTGGTCCGGTACTCGGATTTATCGACCACCTGAAACACAGACCCTGAGAAGCTGCCCAGCCAGTACCCAAAGCAGGACGACGGAGACGCATGTAGTAGTGCGATCGGACGATCGCTGAGTGAGCCTGGCTCGGCGACAGTGCCGAGCGTTTACATGTTACAGAAATGACTAACCAGTTCTAGGTCTCAGACCCCTTGGGAAACTAGCCTATAAGCAACCTGTACGCCCACTCCTCAGCGCCTAATTTCAAAGAGTTTACGGACCCCTAGGGTCCATACAGTTCAGGTAAAGAATCATCTGTCCAAACTGTTATAAAAATTTATGAGACAATAGTAGAAATGTAAACACTGACCGGATACTGGACAATACTAAGGAATTACTGTGAATTTTTTAGGTGTGTTAATATTTTGTGGTTATGTTTTTAACGGGTTCTTATCCTTTAGAGAGACATGAAATATTTATGTCTGAAAGGATATGATGAAATCTGCTTCAAAAGAAAAATCCAGCGTGCGTATGTGCTGGAGGAGTTACAGCTTATACAAAATCACTGAAGACAGTGTTCCTCACACTATTCTATTTCTATTTCTATTTGAAATTTTCCAAAATAAAAAGTTGTTTTCCCCCGAAAACCACACTAGAGGGGAACACCTAGTGAATATACTAAATAAAACAACGTTTAGTAATGATGTAGACTCATTTCCAAGAACACACATGCATGTTTACCTTCATGTGTATTTATACACCCTCATTAAAGCAAACAGTACCTTGACACAGATGTGCTGGAGTAAGATACGAAGGACTGGAAACATACTTTCTTTTAGTTCATCCACAAGTGAGCTATAAAAGGAAAGAAACACAGCCACGGTTTGTAATACACCTATAATGACAATAAAGTAGCAATTTTCCTTGAATCTGTTCTCAAAAATAGAGAAATTTCTACCTTTTCAAAATCCTAACTATTAAAAACAATCTACCCCTATACTGCAAGCATTGTGAGTGCATGGATTGTAAAGACAAAGTGTCACAACAGAACACCAGTCACCACGCCCCAGGTGCTCTCCGAGCTGCTGTGAGCAGCCAGCCAGTCAGGGAGGGGCAGGGGTGCAGTCCTCACAGGGCCCTTGGACTGCCCACGACGTTTCATATTAAGGCTGAAATATATCCTTTTGAGGTAGAGGATAGACTGAGACACAGTACCACCTAGTGGTAGCTCAGTGAAATGCATTTCTAACAGTACCTCTCCAAGCTGTAACCCCAAAAGAAACTATTATAATGCCCAGATTGGACCCATTTTCAGTGTTAAGTTTCCTTGCACCATTATAGGAATATTACTGCAATTTGTGACATCATTAACTCATGGAAGAACTAAAATGAGTGTTTCTACTTAAAACATCTTAGTTATTTAATGTTTAAAAGTCCTTAACGAGACACTCGCTCAAGGATCAGACAGCAGCCTGCACCTGGACTGAAGCATCCACACCCCACGTCTGCACCCACAGCACGCACCGCGGCTGCTTCCAGGTATGTACACACTCTCACATACACATCTTCCCCTTCTTCCCACCACCTCCATGCTGCTGCCGAGTAGCCAGTTAACAGAAGAAAAGAAAAGCCGAGGACACGGCAAACATGTCTTCCCCAGTAAAGCCCAGACACAGGACTTCACAAGTGAAACTAAGTGACTCTTGAGGGGAGGATTAGTCTATCAATTATTGCTAAAGAAGTTAAAAAAAAAAAAAGTGGCAAGGAACAAAAAGATGGAGACTAAGAGGAGAGAGAAAAAGAAAAGGCGGAGGCAGACTTGGAGCGGCTAACACTAAGGCCGCTGTCAGAACTCAGAGCTGACTTCACAGGCTGGTCCATAAACTGCAGACCCCTCATCCCCGCAACAACACCCCAGACCACACAAACCAGATGAGCTACCAAGTGCTTTATTTTGAACCCTGAACCACAAACAGCCCAGACGTTTCTTAGTTTCTAGAGGTGTCAGAAATCCTGGTTAGTACAGGGCCCAGAAGACTGAGGGAGAGGGACAGAGGGTAAAGATCCAAGCTGTGTGTGTTTCACCTGACAAACTGGACTGCCTGGTTTTTACCACTGATGGCCGGAGAAGTGATGGCAAGGGGGGCGTGATGGGAGCCTTTGCCCACTTCTAACATTAATATTACATAGAGCATTCGATGGAAAACACATCTGATAACCTGGAAGAGAAAAGAAAATTCAGTTTAAGGCATGACAGAGAATCCCAGGGCCTTGGAGACCGTGATACAGACCACAGTGAACCACTTCAAGGACCTGAAGTTAAATGAGGCTGACACAGGTTTTGCTTCAACACTAAGGATGCACTTCCTGGACGATGACCAGGTATCAATACGTGCACAACGCAGCAGTGTGAAAGTGCTGCGTACAGATAATGATAGGAACTCCAGCTGGCTTCTCTGCTCGGCCTCTCGCACTCCAGCCCAGAAGTTAGGGACTATAGAGAATTAGCTGTAACTTACGAAGGGCAAAGGATGCTACTGATTAGCCCTTACAGAAAAGAGGAAAGTGATGATTCTTTACACCTGTATTACACCTGAAGCTTACAGAGCACCTTCCAATATACCATCACACATCACTTACTCAGCTACTTAATTCATTCATCCAGTAGATAAAACAATTTACTGGAAACCAAATATGTGACAGGTATTGCATTAAGCACGTCCACGTGTTACTAGATCTGACCACACTTTCTCTGAAACCTCTCAACTCCACGAGGTCAGCAAGGCTTTTCCATTTTGTTAATACTTTTACTATAATCTCTACTTTATACATAATAAAAGACTCCCAAGGTGAGTTGTCCAAAGTCAAGTAATTAAAGGTCAGGCCACAGCCAATGTCGCCCAGCATCAGGGCAGCACTTTCACAATGAAGAACACCATGTCCTTAGAGACACTGTTGCCTGAAAGGATAATTTCCCAACCTCCTTATCTCCTAAAATGTTAAAAAGGGCTCAGGAATTATGTTTTACTGTGAATGCTATCACATCCATATTTCAAACAGAGAAGTGACAATGACATAATAACGAAATATGGGGCGTTTTCTAAACAGCAGGCATTGTACAGAGGCGTTCTTCCCTGTAATCCTCCTCAGAAATCCACGAGGAAGGGAAGCCTTTCACCCTCTTTGTCCAGATGAGGAAACCGAGGCCTCACAGGAGGACATAGAGGCAGTGAGGGGTGAGGCCCAAGTCTGGACAAAATGCAGAGCCCTGAGTGCCCAGGGCCTTCTCATTCACACATCGTTGCCCCTGGAAACTTGGTGTATCGCAGCCACCAAAAGCACAGGACCTTGGTCCGTCACGTTTTTTGCAAACTCCTGTTTCATTAACAACATCCAGGTTTAGTAACACCCTACTGCTTAAAAAGCCGTTAACTCCAGTGTCCAGAGCTGCAGGGCTTCGAAGGTCACTGGGAGCAAATCCATATATGAATGCTAACCAGAAGCGTGTTTGCACAATCATCCACTAAAACACAAACACTAACAGAAATACAGGGGCACACGGGAACTGCTGAGGGAAACTGGGAAGTCTGTGACTGTCTAACTCTTCTTCTCAGAAGAGTTTGGTAAATACTTCTGTAAAAGTAATGCTCAGGGGGCTTCCCTGGTGGCGCAGTGGTTAAGAATCCAGCTGCCAATGCAGGGAACACGGGTTCGAGCCCTGGTCCAGGAAGATCCCACATGCCACGGAGCAACTAAGCCCGTGAGCCACAACTACTGAGACTGCACTTTAGAGCTCGCGAGCCACAACTACCGAAGCCCGCGCGCCTAGAGCCCGTGCTCCACAACAAGAGAAGCCACACCATGAGAAGCCCGTGCACCACAACCAACAGTAGCCCCTGCTCACCGCAACTAGAGAAAGCCCGCGTGCAGCAACAGACCCAACACAACCAAAAATAATAAATAAAACAAATAAATTTATTTAAAAAAAAAAAAAAGTAATGCTCAGTAGCTTATCTTTTCCTCTACCCAGGTCACATTGGAACCATTCTTTATGCCTTAACCCAACAAGAACTTCCTGTGGCCACCAGGTACTTGGATATAAGCCTGGAATGAACAGTGGGCACCACGTAGTGATGGGGATGATTTTCATTATACAAACGTCCTCAAGTCATGACAATGACCTAGTGAGTTCACACGGCATCACATCAAAAGCTTCCAGCATCCCACGACCCGCATGCTTTCACTTCAACCAGTAACTCAGTGGGGTCCTGTCTCCCTTACCTTATCTCCTTCTCTGTGAATTGGGGAGCACAGCAAATACAATCCATGATAGGCCAGTTCTGGTATGTATTTTGCTTGGTTAAGGTTTCTAAAAAAAAAAAAGCAAAAGATTAGTTAATGGATGTGATTTCACTTGGAATAGCTCCTAACCCTATAAGCTATATCTAAATGAATAAATTCTACCTGTGTGCCAATTAGGGTAAAATGGCATTAAGGCTTCTGATGGAGCAAAACTCATTGTACCATAATTAAATGTTAGCACTGGAAGATTTAGTGGCTCACCTGGCTTGTGTAACATGAAATTCATGAACTGGTTCAAAATTAGTCAATGCAACGAAGACCTGGAAAACAGAGACCAAGAAAAGGCCTGGTTTTTCCCACTCTTTAAGTATTAGCCCGTGTCCTCACTCTTTGAACTTGCCCAAGGTTCCTGGAATTCTCACTTACCTCTACACAATTCTGTATACATTGTGGCTTTTCTTTCAGGGAAAACTTGAGCAGAAGCCTTAAAAAATTCTTCAAGACGTGAAAGATGGCATTTCGAATTTGACAAAGGTCTCGGGAAGAAAAAAAAATATTCTCTTCATCCTCTTGTTCTTCAATCACTTCATCCATCTAGATTATGAAGAAATGTACAGCTGACTGTGTAGTACTGCCTAACAGTTTGTCCCGACTGGTTTCAATGTACCCAGTCAAGGGTAGTGAAACTCCAGGTGGGCGCTGGGTCGCTGACCAGGTGCCTCAACTGCTTGGGGTCTCCACAGCCGCAGCTGCTAGCCACTGGACCAGATGGAAGCTACCACAGTTTCTAGTTCTATACTTACACGTCAGTGAGATTTCTTGGGTTTCTTAGAAGTTCTGGTGTCAATGAACCTCTACCACCCTACCTAGTCACATAAAAATTAGGAATTAATGTTATTCTATTACGTTCTATGGACGAGAGTCCTCAGGATACTTCGACCACCATCTCTAATGACAATAAAATAATGTGGCAAACACACCTGTTGGCCTGTGGTGAGCACATCTGGGAACAAGGCGGGAGAGAGATGATGGGGAGGTTGGGAAGATGGTAAGGGGAACATACGCTCAGCAGTACATGAGGCGACTGCAAGTCCTACGGGAGGGATGGCGGACGGCACGCTAGGGCTTTGGTATAATCGTGACCCCTGAAACCCTACCTTAATATAAATTCTTAAGTAAATCAGATATGCTTCACGACTCCACTCCCTCTTACCTCCATCTCCTCTTTCCTGGGGGGCCTTCCTCTCTTCCTACTCTCCCTTGGGTTGGCCTGAGCATTCTTTGGTTGTTCTTTCTTTCTTTTCGGATTCAAGGTGGATTCCTGAGGCCAGCTCTTCTTTAGAATCTGAATACATTTGTCAAACATCACTGGGTGGAAAACTTGGTTGGCTATACTGCCTATTCAAAAAGAATAAAGAGTAAGCAGGGTAGGTTTAATTGTCTTGAAATACGTCTGTAACACCAACGAAAAATTAAAAAGCAAAACCAGACTTTTCCTTAACTTTGAATAACAGTGAACCTTTAGCAAAAAAGTTCCATTCAACTTCAGCCCTAGGCAGTGAGCAACAGGCCTCATCATAAATAAACAATGAGATTTCCGTAGCTGGCTGTAATGGAGTAAGTGGTTTTACACTTTTCCTCCTGCCATAAACAACTATACAACTGGACAGAAATTTACAAAATGACCATCTAAGACCCAGAGCAAGAGGTAGCCTAGCCACACAATCCCCGAGAAAAGGGAAACCAGTGAGATAAACCCTAAAATTGACCCGATTCTGTGTCTGGAGGCAATGTCTGGACAACAGCAGAAAAATGATGAACCCAAGCACACTCTGATGGACTTACTAAGTCAGGAATACAAGGATCAGTGTCAGGAAGGCAGGGTGGCTGGAATGTATGGAGCAGAGCACTGGAAACAAGGAAGCCACGTGGAGACAGTGCTGAGAAGTCTGCACAGGGCTGACCTTAGCTAGGACGCATGGGGCGAACTCCATGATGGTGGGCAAAGAAAACCTCCAAGCAGGTGGGAGATGGACAGTTTTTGGAATGCACACAGGGGAGAGATACGTTGGAGCCCCAGCCAGCCACAGTGACCTGGAACATTCACGACACACTCGGAGAGAAACACACCTTAACAGCAGGGCTAAACTAGCTCCAGAGTAAAGGCTACTTTACATCTGCCCCAAAAAAGCTTTCAAACAAGCCTCAAAAGGACCAAGTTAATGCACCAATAGCTGCCTATCAAAACATACTTAAACACTACTTAAAGGAAAACAACAAAACCAAGACACTCAAAAACTTCACATTCAAAATGTCCAGCATCCAATAAAAAGGTACTGGGCGGGGCTTCCCTGGTGGCGCAGTGGTTGAGCGTCCGCCTGCCAATGCAGGGGACACGGGTTCGTGCCCCGGTCTGGGAAGATCCCACATGCCACGGAGCGGCTGGGCCCATGAGCCATGGCCACTGAGCCTGCGCATCCGGAGCCTGTGCTCCGCAACGGGAGAGGCCACAGCAGTGAGAGGCCCGCGTACCAAAAGAAAAAATAAAAAACGTACTGGGCATCCAGAGAGAGGAAAACGTGCCCTGTGGTGAGAAGAGAATCGTCACTAGAAACAGTCCAAGAAATGACAGAGCAAGCAGAGAAGAACTGTAGGGCAGATATTATAAATAAGCTCAAGAATTAAACAGTAGCAAACAAAGCAAGAAATGAAAATATTTTAAAGAATCAAATGGAACTTCTGGATCTGAAAAAGAAAACGTCACTGGGTGATCTCAACAGCTGATGAGATGCTACAGGAACAAAGGCATGTGAACTTTAAGAAACAGAAGCACAGAAACAAAAAGAAATTAATAAAGGCCCTGGGACCCATGGGAGAATATCAAGCAATCTAACATACGAGTAATTGGAATCCCATAAAAAAGAGAGGGAAGAAAATATCTGAAGGAATAATAACTGGAAAATTTCCAAATATGTTAAAAACTACAAATTCACAGACCCATAGTTTGGCTCAATGAACCAAACTATGATGAACACAAAGGAAATCCCACCAAAGGGTAGATAATCTAATCAAATCAAAACTAATAATCTAATCAAATCAAAACAAACTAATAGAGAAAATCTTCAAGGTAACCACGCCAAAAAAAAAAAAAAAGACAAAAACACACAGAACAGCAATGATAAGAGTCATGCAGACTTCTCATCAGAAGTGAAGTAAACCAGAAGACAATGAAATAACACCCAAAAAGCACTGAAAGAAAAAAATCTGTCAACCTAGAATTCTATATTCAGCAAAAACATTCTGGAAGGTGAAAGATACTTTCATGGAATCAAAATCCAAGACGGTCGATGGCTAACAGATGCACAGCATGAGAAGAGTCAAAGAGAGTTCTTCAGGCCAAAAGAAAATTACGTGAGATGAAATCTTTTAAAAAGAAAAGACATTTATTTTTTCATTTTCTAAAAAATTATTTAAAAGATAATTCAGAGAAAAATGTTATGAATAAATTGTGTGGTTTACAACACACAGAAATTCAACGTATAACTACAACAGCACAAACAGGAGGGGAGAAAGGAAAGCACACTGTCTTAAGGCTTTACATTATCTATAAATAAGTAGATTATCGGAAGACAGACTATTAAAGTACTTATCGTACACCCAAAGCAAGCACTTAAAACATACACACACAAATAAGTATAGTTAATAGGCCAAAAGGGGAGATAACATGGAATACTAAAAAAATACCCAATCGAAAAAGGGCAGGAAGAGGGGAAAATGGAACAAAAAACAGATGGAACAAACAGAAAATAAATACCAAGAGGGCAGGAACCCAACCATATTGATAATCAATTATCTAAATTGTCTAAATGTCCCATAAAAAGGCAAAGATTGTTGAGAGGATGAAACCCAGTGATGGGCAGTCTACAACACTGTTTAATTACAAACGTGCAGACATGTCACATGTAAATCATGAGAAAGGGTGTGCCAACCTAGGACAAGTCACATGATAACGAGAAAGGCCATTTTAAGATCAAAGTAGATTTCAGCACGATGAATACAACCAGACAAAGAGGGACATAACACCAAAGGGGACACACGCAATCACAAATATGTTTGTAACCAGCAGACTTTCAAAATACCTGCCTTTAAAATTGGCAGACTTGAAAGGAGAAACAGGTAAGTTAAAACTATACTTGGAGATTTCAATGCTCTTCTCAGTAACTGAGAGAACAAATAAACAGACTATCAGAAAGGATACAGAAGACCTGAACAACCGCAGCAACCTACTCAACTTTGACAGAAAAGAGGTCCCCCAAAGGCAGAATGCACATTCCGTTCAAGGGCAAACACAAGATTCACCAAGTCAGACCTTGTGCCGAGCCATTTAAAACAAAAACAAAAAGTCAGCAATTTAAAAGTACTGTAGTCATATAAAGTATGTGCTCTGATCTCAACATAAATAAAATAGAAAGCAATTACAACATTTCAGGAAATTCCTCAAATATTTGGAAATTAAACACACTACTAAATACCTCAGAGGTGTAAAAAGAAATCACAAGAAAAATCAGAAAACTGCTTTGGCCTGAATGGTAATGAACAGATTATCAAAATCTGTGGGATGCAGATAGAGCAGTATATATATATAGAAGGAAATTTACAATATTACGTATATTAGAAACAAAGAAAAGTGAGAATAAAGATCTTAAGAAGTTAGAATAAGAACAAATTAAACCCTAAATAAGAAGGCAATAAGAGATAAGACCAAAATCATTGAAATAGAAAAGGAACAATAGAGTATAATCAATAACAGCAAAAATGGGTTCTTTGAAATGATCAAATCAATCAATAAATCTCTATCTAAACTGATGAAGGAAAAAAAGAAATGCAGATTACCAACAACACGACTAAAAGAGGACATATCACTACAGATTCTACAAACAAAACACTTCTTTCAACGAAAACTCCAGGCCCAGATGGCTTCTCTAGTGAATTCCACCAAAAATGTGAGTAAGAAAAACAACCAATTCTTCACAAACTTCCAAAATACAGAGTAGGCAAGAACACTACCCAACTCATTCCATGAGACTGGTATTGCCCTGAAACCCAAACCAGATGAAGGCATCAAAAAAAAAAAAAAAAAAAAAAAATCCCTTATCAATACAGATGCAAAAATATTCAATAAAATATTATCTAACTGAATCTGGCAACAGATTAAACACTATGACCAAGGTCATGCAAAACTGGCTTAACATATGAAAAAAATCAATGAATATATCACTAGAATGAAGAACAAAAACCACATGATCACCTTACAGATGCACAAAAGCAAATGACAAAATCTAATACCCATTCATAGTAAAACACTCAACAAACTAGGAATAATAACCTGATAAAGGCCATCCTCAAAACACCCCCGGGGGCATCATACTTAAGGGCAAAAGACTGAAAGCTTTCCTCCTGAGATCGGGAAGATGCCCAACTCCCCACTCCTATTCAACAGTGGACTGGAGCTGTTAGCCAGGGCAACGAGGCAAGAAAAAGAAATAAAAAGCACCCAGACAGGAAAGGAATAAGGAAAATTATGTCTATTCACAGATGACATGATCTTATATATAGAAAATCCTATTGGAACCAGTAAATGAGTTCCGCCAAGTTTCAGGGTGCAAGATCAATTATCAAAAATCATAGCCAAGGGACTTCCCTGGTGGTCCAGTGAGTAAGATGCCATGCTCCCAATGCAGGGGGCCTGGGTTGGGTGGGGGAGGGATGGATTGGGAGTTTGGGGTTAGGAAATGCAAACTGTTATATACAGGATGGATAAACAATGAGGTCCTAGTGTACAGCACAGGGAACTATATTCCATATCCTGTGATAAACCATAATGGAAAAGAAAATAAAAAAGAACAGGGGTGTGTGTGTGTATATGTATATATATAAGACTAAATATAACAAAATTGGAAATCAACTACACTTCAATAAAAAAGATAAACTGTACTTCTATACACCACCAGTAAACAATTGGAAAATTAAATTAAGAAAACAAGTTCATCTACTATAGCGCAGAAAAGAATAAAATACTTAGGAATAAATTTAACCAAGGACGTGCAAGAGTTTTGTACCCTGAAAACTACAAAACAGGGGCTTCCCTGGTGGCGCAGTGGTTGAGAGTCCACCTGCCAATGCAGGGGACGCGGGTTCGTGCCCCGGTCTGGGAAGATCCCACATGCCACAGAGCCGCTGGGCCTGTGAGCCATGGCCGCTGAGCCTGCATGTCCGGAGCCTGTGCCCCGCATCGGGAGAGGCCACAACAATGAGAGGCACGCGTACCGCAAAACAAACAAACAAACAAAAAACTACAAAACATCATCAAAACCAATGAAAGCCCTAAATAAATGGAAAGACGTCCATGTTCACGGATTGGAAGACTGAACACTGCTAAGACAGCAACACTCCCCACACTGATCTACAGAGTCAATGCAACCCGTCAAAACCCCAGCTTTTTGGAAAGAAGTTGATGCACAAATCCTAAAATTCATATGGAAATGCAAGGGATCTTGAAAAAGAACAAACCATGATCAAATATTAAGTATCAACAGCACCCCAACCATAATCCAGAAACATTTAAACACAGAAGGTAACTGGCAGAAGTACGACTTGCTGGAAAGCTGCAAGTGGCCCTACGAGTAACAGCCAGCCCTCAGCTCTGGGCTGAATCTCAACCTTAATCGGAAGGCGCGGCGCCCAGCAAGGAAAAGAAGAGTGAAACTGGGTTTCCAAGGCCACCACTTTGCTAAGAGCCCAGTTACACCTGAGATATCGCTTAGTAAGTGAGTTCTTTGGGAGCTTATTATTTCAAGTCATGATGGGAGCATTAACAGTAAAACAAATCAGTGTTCCAGGCTTTACATATCTCTTCACTAATTCCCAAGTCATATGGAATAGGCCTTTAACATCTACTATGAACGCGCTGACATGCGCAACGTCGAGCTGCAAGGCGGCTGACCCTGATTCTCTTCCACGTGAACTCAGGGTCCCAAGCTGCAGCTCCCTCTGCGCCCCACCCTCTCCTGCCCTGGGCTGGGGTGAGTGGGGAGGAGGGACTCCTTCATGGCTCCCACCCGAAGGAAGCGGGGGAGCACCACAGAGACACCCCTCCCCCGTGCTTCCTTCCTCAGCCTTACTAACTGTGCTCTGGCCTATTGGATGAGAACAGTCCCAACTACTGTCCACACCCACGCGGGGGAGACAACAGTTCCCTCTCCCCCGCCCCCAGCACTTTTCTCAGCCTGGACAGGGTGTCAGAAGGCAGGGCAGTATCGGAAGGGTATGCTGGGTGGGGTGGGTCAGAGTGGAGCTCTGAAACACCCCCTCCAGCCTTACCCCTCTCAGACTGCTTGTATTAGGTTACAAACCCAGCATAACAACATCAGAAAACACATTTACAGTTAAACAGGAGAGCTTTCTGGAACACCTGTAACATGCCACGTGCTTCACAGATTCCCTCTCACCTAGCCTCCCAGTGAGGAAACAAAGTACAAGTACAAAACAATGTAGATAAATTAAAAACTAAAAGCCCTGTCCTATCACACCAAACACACATACTGTACCTGGTACTTCCAGCAGCAGAAAATAAAGCCCAGCGGCATGAAGGCCAAATTCCCGCTGCTGGGCACTGACGTTTTTCTTAAGGACCGTCTGAACGAAGTGATGGAACAAGGCCATCAGCGCGTTGTGGGAAATGCTGTTCTCCATGAAGAAGGTCCAAATGCTCTGGGGGAGGGGCGAACCATAAGAGCCAATAATTAGAGAAATGGGAAAATCTCCTATTATCTGATTTTTCTGAGTACTTTTAGTGCCCTATAAAAAAGGGAACAGACCATTCTGGCTCCTAATTGTAAATGTTTGTCATTTCACAGGGACTAAAACAAAATTTAAAAGTGTATTATTCAAAATTACAAGGGGAATTCCCTGGCGGTCCAGGTGTGACGACTCCACGCTTTCACTGCTGAGTGCCTGGGTTCGATCCCTGGTTGGGGAACTAAGATCCCACAAGCTGCATGGTGTGACCAAAACAAAACAAAAAAATTACAAAGATAAATAACTATAAAAGAAACTTAATTAACCTTTCAAAATAACTTTGGGTAAGTTTGAAGCACATATATTTCTGAAATTACTATACCTAAAAGCTACACCAAGACTATGGGGGCACCCTATATCAGTAATTATGCAAACAAGTTACTCTCCATGTATGTCAAATGTACCCCAATTCATTTATCACTCAAATTACTAACTGAAGAAATCAGAGCAACTTATTTAAATTGAAATGTTCTATGGGCAATGGGAGCAGGAGAGGAAATACCGTGAAGTGTCTCCCTCAAGAGATTTCAGAAATAGCCTAGGTAAGACAGGAAATAAACCCTAGAGCATAAACCACAATCTTATTAATTTTATCACTGTTCTATGCTTTCTCCTATTAAACATGTGAACAGGAAATAGGTTATTTGTATAAACCAAACATAGCAGGAACTAAATATGGTTTATTCTGGGCTACTTTAAAAAAACATAAGCTCACAAAAGTTCAAGAAATCAGACCTCGTATATACTGCTTCCCTGAAAAGACAGGGAAAACTCTCCTCTTTCCTTCACCACGAAGCTTCTGGAAGAAATGAGTTACATCCTCATCCCTAAGGCCATCTCAGCTCCACTCCACTCACCTGTAACTGTGACCCTGGGGGACCCAATCACCTCTGCAGCATTTCATACCTGATAAAAGCTAAGTTCACAAAACTTTATTAACTCCATCTGAAAAAAAGGCCCTAGTTGTTAGCCCTCCTCCCCAATTTCCACAACCATAACTCCAGACCATGCCGTAACACACATTTAAAAAAACAGATGAGCAAAACACAGTTGAACAGTTGGCTGTTGAACAACACAGGGCAAGTCCAAAGTCCTTGTGGAATTCATAGCCGGCCCTCTACAGACACAGTTCCTCCACATCCATGGTTCTGCATCCACAGACTCAAACAACTGGAATCGTGGAGTCCTGTAGTTACTACTGAAAAACTCTG
Source organism: Delphinus delphis (assembly GCF_949987515.2). Taxonomy (NCBI): domain Eukaryota; kingdom Metazoa; phylum Chordata; class Mammalia; order Artiodactyla; family Delphinidae; genus Delphinus; species Delphinus delphis. The sequence continues at coordinate 2,512,524 of NC_082690.1, read as the reverse complement.
CAGGTAAGTGGGCCTGTGCAGTTCAAACCCGTGTTGTTCAAGGGTCAGCTGTACCGTCCCCAGGGACCTCCCTGCGTGTAGCAATTCCCACTTCAGTCCATCTTCGGTCAAGAACATCCGTCTGAAACAGATCTCTTCAAGTCCCTTAGTCTACTGCTCACTAGAACCTCTTCCTCCGAGAGCTGGATGTGAGAATGAGTGGGTTAATCTATGTATGATGCTTAGACCTGAACCTTGTTACCACAAACACCTCACCCTCGAACCCCACTGTGGTCCCCACTTACAGCTCAGTCCTGTGTGCCCCGCCCTGCCCCCATCCCCTCGGCACCCGTTGCACATCCGCACTGTGATGATCCCTCCGTAGGCTACCCTAGGACTCGCATTACTGCAGTCAACATTCTATCCATTTGTGAAGACTTGCCTCCAGCTAGCTACTTTCTTTCTGGGACCCACCCAATCTCACCACGCTCCCTTTTCTATGCCCCTATGAGATGGCATCTAACCTGTCCTAGAGCAGTTTTTACAATGCAGACTCTGGTGGCCTGGTGCTTCTCCATGCCTGCGGATGTGGTCGCTGGACATGCCTAGCCAGTGCAACGCAAGTGGGCCCCCCAAGAGCCAGTGCTTAATTCTCTCCTCTCCCCCAGGTAGGGGGAGGCTCTTTACCTTAACCATCATGTTACCTGCTGAGGTACTTCATGCAGTACTCAGCATTACGCTTAATGAATGTTTAACAGGATGATTTAATTTTTGAACAGCTACATGAAACCTCTAACTGAAATATTTTTGGTAATTTAGATCTTTCAGAGATGTTAATATCTAAGTATTCTTTGTTCTGCTTTAGAGTCCCTCAGTTTTTGAAAAGCAGTTAATGATCTAAACAGTAATAGGTAGAACTCAGTATTTAAAGGAACTCTTTTTTCCATTTTTAATTCAACTCATCCCTTTTCAGTTTTATATCCAGCTTTCCTAAACTTAAGGCATGCCCGAATTGTTATTGCATTGTCCTTGGCCAACTTTTCCTATTTGGTTTATCTGCTTTCCCTCCTTGCCTTGGCCTTTATTCTTTTCCTTTAATTTGCTGTTGTAAACAGTGGTCATGACTTGAAAAAGAATCACAGATTAATACCTTGAACCTCTGGAAGGAAAGCTATGAGGCTACCCCAATAAATGAAACACATTCTTTATGCCACTCTTTATCATACTCCTTCTGAACTATACACTAAAAAGACTAAGCTTTAGATGATAATAGGGCCTTTTATCTTCCACTTCTGACAACTAAATGGCTAGCTTGATTTTTTTTTTTTTTTTTTTACCTCTGTAGGTCCATGCTCCCCAGCAGCAAAAGTTAAAAGACTGTCATAGAGATTTGTGAATGCGCTCAGTCCGGTCTGCACGATCTCTGCTTCTATGGTGGGATCCAGAGGCTCAGTTTCCGTGAATTCCAGTTCCCATACTGTGCCCACCCATTCTAGTGGGAAAATGCAATGAAGTCAACAAATGTTCTATAATAAGAAAGACCAATAAGCTTTAGAGGCTGAGTACATTCATGAAGAGAAAAGTTTACTAGTCACAACTCACATTTAACTATACCATACAGGTGAGGCAGAATTAGAAGGAAGCAAAAGAGATTAGAACATCTTTTTTTAAATCATTAACTGACAGCTGGCTATTAGGTTGGTCATCATCTAAAAATATCAAGAAGGAAAACACTTTTCAGATGTAACAGTTTGGGGGATGATCCAGCCTTCCCGTATGTTCAATCTGGAGAAGAGAAGGTTAATAAAAGGTTGCCTTAGCTGTCCCTTTGTGAAAGTCTTACAATCAAGTTAATAAACCCAAATGAAGTGTAGAACACAAAGGGACAGCTGAGGCAAATGACTATTTAACATGCTTTAATTACTCATTCACTCTTCCCTAACTGATCTCCTAACAAATACAAGCAGCTTCCTAAAAATGTTCTTGCATCTTTTCTTGCCTTTTTCTCTCATACATTCTCCCACTTATTTTATATGCATATTTTTAAATGCACACCCATATTTCTGACCTCATTTCTGAATCGAAACTACGAAGTCCCAGTGATAAAAGATCTGGAATCAGAAAATCAATATATTCAACAAATGACAGCTATTATCACGTCTACAATGGATAGGTGTTAAAGCCGTAGTAGACAGTACAACAGTAGAGAGCAGATGGAGACTATTCCTGGGGGAGGCAGGGGGCAGAGGTGGGAAGGAAGGCGATCCTTCAGCTGCTCCAACACGTGGGGGTTACCAGGGAAAGAGACACCGAGAAGGGCATCCCAGGCAGAGAGGACCCCATAACAAAGCACAAAAGGAAACAAAGTATCACCTGTTTAGAAACCAACACCATCCTAACAGCACTGAGCTCAGCTGTGAAGGGTGAGTTGTTATCAGCACTTACTCAGCAGGTAGTATAATGCGGCCGGTCCCTAGGGGCCTTCCCAGAACAGCCCCTCCCCCCATGCGCTCCGCCTGCCTTTGTCTGCAGAACAACTTGAGTCAAAGGATAAACATAATGAGAAAACTGAGAAAATGCAGAAAGAGAGAAAAACAGTCAAGCAAAGCAAAATAATAATTAGCCAATAAACAAAGTCAAGGACCTTTAGTTCCTCCTCAAGGACTACAGATACTAGTCTGAGCCTTGTACTTTGAGCCGTTTTGCAGACACTGAAACACCCCCCCAACAGGTGGGAGAAGTCAACTGCTGCCCACAAGCGCGGTAGACGGGTTGGAACCAGGCTGATGCTGCTGACCCCTGACTACCTCACCACCAACCAACCAATCAGAAGAATATTCACCAGGTGATCACACACCCTTCAACTCTCCTCCCTCACCCTGTCTTTAAACTCTTCCCCTGAAAGCCTTTGGGGAGTTGGGGTCTTTTAAGCACAAGCTGCCTGGACGCCTTGTCGGTTCCTGCAATGAAGGCTGCACTTTGCTTCACCACAACCGGGGGTCAGCAGATTGGCCTTGCCGCGCACGGGCCAAGTGGACCCAAGTTTGTTTTGTTAACAGCAGGTGCAGGTATTAAATCAATCTTCACGAACGCCCGCAAAGTAGATCTTAGAACCCCCATTTGACACAAGCGACCGAGGCCCGCGAGGCTCGGGTGCTCAGCGGCGGACCAAGGCACCGGCCCCAGGTCCGACTCCAGAGCTCAGCTCTGGAAAAAGAGCACCCGCTGGGACAGGTGAAGGCTCTCGCCGCTAACAGAGGCTGTGGTAACTCAGGAACCCGAGGGAACCACTGAAGGGTCACGCTGGCCTTTTCAAGGTGGTCCCGGAAGGGGTGTGGGGCCGGGTCGGGATGGAAGTGCTGGCGCCAGAAGGGCAGGAGGTGCCCCAAGCGCCAAGACGGGCCACAGCGAGGGCGCGGGTTGGACCGCAGCCTCGGGAAGCGGCGGGCGAGGCTGGGACGAGGGGCCGCCGCCACCAGAGGCTGGAGGTGGGGGAGGGGGGCACCTCCTGCCCTTCAGGGAGGATGGGCGCCCGGGGACGCCAGCCGCACCCCTGGGCCTCAAGTTCAGGAAGTCTGCCCGGCCCAACAAACAGACGCGCTGCCGAAGCCTCGGCACCTGCGGGGCTGTCCGCGCAGACCCGGAGGCAAGGCCGAGAAGCAGGAGCACAGAGCGGAAGGAGCCCGCGGAGAAGCGCCAACGCCGCTGCCCGGCGCGACCCCTCCCCAGCACCCCCCGCAGCCCGCAGGCCCCGGCCGCGTCCTCACCTGGACTGAGGTCCAGCGGGCACCAGGGCTGCAGGGCGCTCGCCAGGTCCCGCCAAGCCGCCATGACCGCCGCTCGCCTCAACTTTCAAAGCTGCTCCGGCGCGCGCGCCGAGAAGACCCAGCGGGCTCAGGGGGACACGGGGTTCGCACCAACCAATTACCGCGCCCCGCCGGTCCGTCCGCTGGCCAATCAGCAGGGCCTTCCGCCGCATGCGCAAAGGGTGAGGCGGGCCCAAACCCACCCACGCAGCCGAGGTCGGGGGTCGTTTTCAGCTTTTCCTCAGAACTGGGGGTCAAGAGCTAAATCTAATGTCCCGTCTCCCTAAAAGGGGACACTCTGAAGAGAATCTGAGGCAGTATACTTTTTTGTTGTAATTGTCACCTCTTTCCCCTGTCAAGCGGCATTTCTTGTGCGTGTCAAAGGGCCGCGTTTACCCATCAGACAGCATCGAAGGTGTACACATTCGAGTGTGGGTGGCGGCCTACCGTTTACCGAACTAAATAAAGGAAAAGCAAAACAAGGCATTCAGAAAGGACATCTTTAGTTCTGAATTTTACGGGACATCTGGCCGGAGATCCGGAAGGAAGCCCTGGTCGCCATGTCAACTGCGGGAAAGCCGAGCGGCCCTCTCCCGGCGCGCATGCGCAGCACGCACTCCGCCGGAGGCTCGGCGGCCTAGCAGGAGAGGCGGGGGCGTGCGCATGCGCGCGGCGAGTCCGGCGCGTCCGGCTGAGCGGCGGAAGCGGCGGGCGCTGCTCCCGGGCCGGGCGGCTGGCTGGCTGGTCGGCGCCGCAAGCACCGGCGGGCGGGTGCCTTGCGCCTGCTCTGCGCTGCCCCCGGAACCGCGCCGGCCCGGCGAGCGCGGGCGTCGGCGCCGCGTCCAGCCCTCCGGCCTTCCCAGGCCCGGCCGGCCCGGCGGGGACATGAGCTTCTTCGGCTTCGGGCAGAGCGTGGATGTGGACATCCTGCTGAACGATGCGGACAGCAGGAAGCGGGCCGAGCACAAGACGGAGGATGGGAAAAAGGACAAGTACTTCCTATTCTACGACGGGGAGACGGTGTCCGGGAAGGTGAGCCTGGCGCTCAAGAACCCCAACAAGCGGCTGGAGCACCAGGGCATCAAGGTCGAGTTCATCGGGCAGATTGGTGAGTGCAGGATCCACCCCACCCGGTCCCGCTCCTTGCCCCCGCGCCCCGGTCCCCGACCCTGTCCTCCACCCCAACCCTGACCCGACCCCTGACCCTTGACCCCTGACCTCGCCTCTGACCCCCCACTCCCACTCACTAACCCCTGGTCCCTGACACGACCCCCGACCTTTGACCCTGCTCCCTAACCCCCGCCCCCATTACTTCGACTCCGTATCCCCTTTCGCCGCCTCAGGCCGCGCAGCCTTGTTGCCCACCCGGGGTCCGGGCTCCTTTTTCCTGCCTTCGGTGCTGCTGGGCCCGCCCGCAGGTCGTGGCCACCGAGTCCCGCGGCCAGTCCACCCCTTTCTAGTACCTGTGTCCCGCCTGCCTCTCACATCCCACCTTCACCGGGAGCTGTTTGAGAAAGCAGCCCCGCGGGCTCCAGCGTCAGCCCTCTGTCCAGCCAGCCGGCGTCCCTTAGACTTCTTGATTAGAACCTAGCCTTCAGCAGACTCATCTTCTTAAAGAAATGATGCTCCTAAGACGCAAATTAAGTGGTCACAATTTCTCAAGGCTCTAACACTCTTCCAACATGAGTGTTAGCAGTTACAACTAGACAATAAAAGGCAGTAGCTGTACCGAATATCTGAGAGCTGCCAGTCAGCACGGGGTTGTTTCCAGTTCTCTTTGGACTCTGTGTTTATTAAAACTCGCAGGTGCTTCTGAAATAAATTGTCATTGTCATTCGTTCAGGGGTAGATTCACAGTAAATACCCATGTGGCCTGAAAAGACCTCTGGCAGAGAATTCATACCCCATACCAGGCTCTGCACATCTGGCCCTGTTGGGCGGGGGGGGATTTCCTGTGAAAGCTCGTTGAATGCTCACTGTCATTCCCTGAGAGCCCTGCACAGAATCTTGCTCCCCTTTTACAGAGGCAGGAAATACTGGAGCCCTGGGAAAAGGCCGTGCGGCCTGCCTCTGCAGCCCAGTGCTCAGCCTGGAGTATTGGCTTCTGGTGTTTGAGAAAAGGAAATCAGGTTGAAGGCTGGCTGATCCTATAGGAACCTGTTTGTTGTTACTTTAAACCCAGAATACGAGTGGCCTGAAAGGGAGCTGAAGAGTGAGTTTCAGACCCTCTGCTCTCTTGCTTCCGGCTTGGATAGGGTTTCTCAACAGCAGTGCTGTCGACATTGTGGGCCTGATCATTCTTTGTTGTGGGTGAGTGTTTAACAGCCTCCTCGGCCTCTACCCGCCAGATACTAGAACCACAGGAATGTCTTATATCCGTGTAAGGTAAACTCACTCCTAGCAAAGAGCCACTGGGTAGACAGGATGAACCCACCGCATTCTGTGCTAGGCGTAAGATGTAAGAAGTGGAGAAGTCCTTGCCTACTTAGAATTAGTATTTTTACGTCGTAGCTTTAAGGTTATTGCTGGATTCTTTGGTTCTGCAATGCGAGTGCAGACAGGCATGTCTAGCCAGTGTCTGTACCATCATTCCAGGGGGTGACACCTCGCCAATACATGAAAGGTAACCAGAGTGTCCCCTGCCCCCCTGTGCCCCAGCAGTTGTAAAATGAGCTGTTCAGGGGGGACACTGGCAAGGCCTCCTTGCAGTCTGAATGAAAGGGAGTTGACAAGGTGCCGTCCCTGCCCTGCCTTCTTGTCTGTCTCCTGGCATCCCAGGACAGCAGCCCTGCTCAGATTTCTAAGAACCTTTTGTTGCTTCCATTGATAACTCTCCCTGGGCCCCTGAGCACTCTGGGCTGAGTCCACCCTTGGCTTTGGGGAAGCTGTACCCCTCTCTGAGCCTCAGCTTTCTCACCTGTAAGACAAGGATAATAACAGAATCACCTTGTTGAGATGTGTAGGGACCAGGCTTTGTGCGGAGTGTGGTGTATTTGTCTCCTGTACCTGAGAGGCTCTGTGAACTGACCTCAGGGCACTGGAGCGAGGCTGGTGAGTAAGTTCCCCATGGTTGTGGTCGTGTGGTTTTCTCCTTCGTTGCTTTCTTGATGCTGCATGAAGTGGGTGGAACTTCGGTCGGGCTCTAAGGTCTGGCTGTACGGATGACGCACAGGATGGTCCTACAGCTGGACTGCGGTAAGAACGGCGATGTCACTGTGCTCTGGACACCTTCCTCGTCGGTTTCACTCAGAACTTTTCTTCTTACAAACCATAGTCTCTTGGATTTGCTTCTTTTTTCCTTCTTTCTTTTCTTCCTTCCCTGCTTCCTGGGAAGAGTTTCTGGGAAGAGTTCCACAGCTTGAAAATGAAGTGATTTATGTATTTAACATTCCTATCCTTATGATTAATTTCTTTTTCCTGCTGATGAAAGTGTATGTGTCCGTGGGGCTTCCCTGGTGGCGCTGTGGTTGAGAGTCCGCCTGCCGATGCAGGGGACGCGGGTTCGTGCCCCGGTCCGGGAAGATTCCACATGCCGCAGAGCGGCTGGGCCCGTGAGCCATGGCTGCTGAGCCTGTGCTCCGCAACGGGAAAGGCCGCAGCAGTGAGAGGCCCACGTACCACCAAAAAAAAAAAAAAAAGAAAGTGTATGTGTCCTTCTGTAGAAGGACAGCCTGGTGCGTGATTGAGGGTCAAGCAGAGGGTTACTTAGGTTAGATAAGGCTCCGTTTATAAGGTGCGGACTTTGCAAGGGTCTCGTGAGGACTACTAGAGATCATCAATGTACATGAAGTGCAGGGTTTGGCACTCATCGCAAATACTCATAATCCCTGTTAAGCTGGATCCATCCAGAAGTTTCCAGGGGCCGGACCTTTAAAACGTCAGCCCTGATTCCTCTGCCGACAGCCCACGGGACTGTTCACACCAGGCCAGCCTCCCTGCACTTCCTGCCCGGTGTGTTCTCCCAGCAGGCGCGCTCGCCCGAGGGAAAACCTGTGGAAGGGTCTCCCCGGAGTCCAGGCAGAGACAGCTGTCTGGTGATCGTTGCATCGGTCCTCTTCAGACCCCATTCCTCACAGCGGCCCAGCCCCTGCTCAGAAAAGCTCCTGTCTCGGTCTTGGTTTGGGAGGTGAGCAGGAAGGGGGGCCCTTCTGTCTGCTGGCCCTTCTCACACTGTCAGCTACTCTGGCAACCTCATCCACACCCCTCATTGCAGTGTCCTCTTAGACTCCGATGACTCCCAATCCTTTGTCCTCACTGGACTCTCCCCTGAGTTTCATGCTTGGGTTTCTAACCGTCTGCTAGAGTCCCCCACTGGATACCCCTCAGGTCCCTCAAAGACACATCCAAACCAGAAACCTTTTTCTCTTCCTGCTCCAGCCCCAGCCCTGCTGCTTCTCCTGTTTTCTCCACTCTGGCCCGTCACCTGGGTCCATTCAGCCTCAGAAATCCGGGAGTCCTCGAGGCCCCTCCCTCCCCCTCCTACGCGTCCAACTGGCATCTCAGTTTGGGTCCTCTCCAGTACCCAGTACCCAGATACTCTAGGGTATCTCGAGTCTGTGCTTCCTCTCCGCTCTTGATGCTGCTAACTTTGATGCTTCTGTGTGTAGCAACCTGACTGGCCTTCCTGCCTTTGTTTGCCTTTTCTTTCAGTTCATCTTTTGTAAGAGTGGACTTTCTAAACGTCAGTGCTGACATGGTCAGTCACCTCCTTAAAATTCTTCTTGTTGACTCCCTGCCGGTTGAAGGGGAGAAGTCATTCAGCTCTTTCCCAAGCTGCCTCTGCCTTTCTCCGGCCGAGTCTCTGCGACCCTTCACTCCTGCCACGTGTGCTTTCCTCAAAGTATCATGTTCCTTTTAGAGGGGTCTTGGCCTCTTCCCTTTGTATATAAACATCCTTCTGCAAAGAATGGCCTTCCACCCAAGCTCTCACTCATTCTTAAAGCCCAGCAGGCATGACACCCGTCAGAAAGCTTTCCCTGACCTCCCCTGGCTGACTGAAGCCCTTCTTCCACCGTTATTCTAGAGGCCTTGTGATTTCTCCCTTAACATAAGGAGTTAAGAGTTGTCAGGCCCCCATTCAGTTCTGCACCGACAGCTCAGGTGTTGCCCCTGATTCATCCACCTGTTGTGTGCATTTTTCTGTCCTTCTCCTGAAGTTTTTGAGCCATGTTGGGATTCTTCCTGTGTCTACTGTGCACTTCCCAGCGGTTTGGTCTGTGTTCCAACAACACCAGCAAATGTGTGGTGAGGGCACCCCCCATGTCACTCGATGGCCCATGTTTTTAGAAGAACACAGTGTGGCACGTAAGGAGTATTGAGAGAAGTTCTGTAATTAGAAGATGGAGAGACCATTTTTTAGGTGGAATCATTGGGGGAACACTCGTGGAGGGTGTCAGGCCACCTTGCAGATGGATGGGGTTAAATAAACCAAAGGTAATTCGACAGTCACACTTGCAGAGGAGGGAGGACCTGAATACCCCTGCACTCCAAAGCCAGAGAGAGAACTTCTGGATTTTTTTTTTTTTTAATTTTTTAAAATAATGCCACTGGGTGAATCTAAACCCATCAGCCCCAGTCGAGCATGTGCTGGTAAGACCCTGGAGGCCTTCTGTATTTTAATTCATGAAGCCATGAGTGCCAAGGGAGAGGCACACTGATTCTCACGTACTCACAGTCTGCTGCAGGGCCTGGAGCAGAGCGGCAGCTGGCTGGGCACGGGCAGCCCAGAGACGTTACTGCTCCCGCAGGCTTACCAGGCCCAGGAGGTCCAAGTGGACGTGGCGAGCGTGAATCTTGACCAGGTGGCCAGTCAGCAGACAGCAGCTGGGAAGAGCAGTCTGTTTGAAAGAGGTGTTTTTGCCCTGGTTGGCTTAGGTTTCTTCCAAGACCAGTGTGAAGCCTAGCCCAGCAGCGAGTCTCAGGGCGCCTTTCACGGGATGACCCCGTGGGGCAGAGCTGTCTCACTTTCCTTCCAAAGTGGCAAATTCACTCCTCAGCCATTGGTGGCAAGTTTCGGTGAAAACATCCTGACTACAGAAGTCATTTCCTCCTGTTGGACGGAGACTGGGAAGTTACCTTAAGAAAGAACCGGTCAGTTCCTCCTTCTGGCTTGAAATGGCTGGTCCCTGTGGGCTTTGGAGGCTGGGGAGAACTCGGGGTAACTTGGGAAGAAAGAGGCAGTTGACAGTCTCTTTAGGGCAGACCTCCTGCTAGAACAGTCTTGGGTTTTCTGTTTTAATTTATGCAAGAGGAAACCAGACTTTCTGGCACGCAGTGAAGTACGGCTGCTATTTCTGCCCCTTTGCCCCACAATGTTTCCAGAAGCCTTGCAAATGGCTTATAAAGTATGCATTAAAAAGCCCAGTCAAGCCCCACTCAGACTATGCACTGGCCACTCTTTCACGATGTCTGGGGGGAGGCGGGGAAGCCCTGGGAGGACATGCCGCCAGGCAGGAAGGCCCTGTCCCCCCGGGGGGTCCCAGCCCAGCTTCTCTGCTGGGACCCCTGGTGCCAGCGATCTGAGTGCTCTGTGAACACTGTGGATCCTTCTCTGGTTTGTTTCTCATGTTGCCTCTGAGGCTGTGTGAGCACATTTGTGTGTTTTTCCATCCTTCTCTTCCCATCTTTCTCTTGACTCCGGGATTTCCCACTTAAAGTTCACAGACGCTGGGGCTTTGTTCCGCCTGCTTCTGTCCCCTGAAACTATGGCAGAATCCAGTGCTTGGGAACGGAGGCACCACTTTCCCCAGTTAAGGGGTCAGTGCCCATCAACAGAGACTCCAGTAGCAAAGGACCAGCAAGAGTGAGTGGACGGGCCTTTGTCACAGGCTGGCCACTGGCTCTGTTCCTACCTGGTCACTGCACTTCCTTACCTTGGTTGGGGGCACAGTTGTTGGATTTCAAAACGAGGGATGGCTGTTCGCCTTTCCCCAGCACCCCCTGCCCGGAAGGTTTGAACTGCCCTCCCCCTTTGGCGGCTTTGTGGGTCATCACTCCCTACCCAGAGCGCTGCCTGCTGCTTGATTCCACTTGGTGTTTGGAAGAGAAGGTGGATTGTTTGTAACGTAAGGTGGATCCAAGCGTAACTAGGTAGGAAATGAGCACAAACTATGCTCACAGGGTGCACTGGGTGTGCATACAGAGGCAGCAGCGCTGGCTGGGGACTGACCGCACTGCTGCTTCCTCTCGAGCTGGACACACCTTAGGAGCCCACTGCGCTTTCCGATGCCTCGCTGCCTGGGGAGAAGAGGCTCTGGGGGTGGCGCTGTCCGGGTCAGCGGACAGGGCAGCAAGGCCGAAAGCACCCCTGGAATCACGTTCCCCTCCCGAGCGTCCCCATGGCAGGCCTGGACACTGTGTTGGCTCTGGGAGGCAAGAGCTCTGGTTTCTTGAGCCCAAGAAGGCTTTGATCCTGGGGGGCTCAGACCTTTGCTGTCTGGGGTCCTCCCTAGCCCCGGATGCTCTGAGAGAGCTGGAGCATTGTGCTCCAGAGAGGCAGGCCAGGCCTGGCGGGCGGTTGTCCCAGGCATGCCTCCCTGTGGCCCTGTCTCTCCCCAGGCAGCCAACAGCAGAAGCGACGAGAGTACACTGCCTGCTGCCTGTCCTGCTGCAGGGTGCCCACGAGTGGTCCCTTGACTGTAACGTGGCCACACAGGGTCACAGTCGGTATTAAGTGTCCCTGCTGCACAGCCAGGGACTGGGGGTGCCGGGAAGCTGGGGACATAGGCCTTATCTCTAACGACCACGCCTGGAGCAAAAGTTAACACATAGCAGAGTACAAACAGGCATATATAACCTAGAACAAATAGGTGGCATGACTCATAATAAACAGCAGAAGTGTTTCCAGAGGAGGATGGGTGAAGAGCAGTGCTCCTCAGACTGTGGTCCCTGGACCAGCAGGAAGCATCTCTGGTAGTCTGTTAACAATGTCCATTCTCAGGCCCCACCCCAGACCCCCGGAATCAAAAACACTAGGGGTGGGGCCCAGCCGTCTGTGTGTTAACACAGCCCCCGGTGATTCTGATGTTCACAGAAGTCTGGGGACCCTGAACTTAGACGTGGGGCATTGTTACAGCCCCTCTGTCCCGTCGGCCACATGGACTCCTCTCTGAAGGGCAGAGGCAGGTAATACTTCTGGAGCATTTGCCGTCTCTTAAGTACCACTCCAAGTCCTTTACCTGCATCGCCTCGTCCCGTGCTCACAACACCTGGAGTGCGTTATGTCGCTACCCCCATTTTGCCAGGTCCTAGAGGTAGACGCGGTCCAGCGGGAGACCTGGGACCCTAGGCCAGTCACCGACCCCACTGTGTCTCAGTTTCCTTGTCGGTTAAATGGGTGATAGGGCTGTCCTAGCTATCTCACAAGGTGGTTATGAGGGTGATGTGACCGAATAACTATGAGTATGCTTTCCAAAGTTAGAAGTAGTTTTGAATGTGTTTTAGGAAATGTGGCGTTTTGATCGCGGCCCCCCTGCTGTGTCCCTCACGGGTGCTGCCCGGTGCCCTGGAGCAGGAGTATGTCGGGTTCTGGCTGTGCTCCAGGGACAGGGTCTCTACGCAGGGTGTTTGGAAGGGGCGGGAGAGGGCACCCAGGGTTCTGGGCTGCAGTGCAGGGGCAGGGCAGGAAGCGAGGGAGCCATAAACCAGACTGGAGGCTCTGTGTGTTGGCGGGAGGCTCCTGTAGCTGGGAGCCCCCTCGCCGGGCCACATAGCTCAGGGTCTGGTAGAAGTGGTCAATGCTCTCCCTGCAGAACTCTACTACGACCGCGGGAACCACCACGAGTTCGTGTCCCTGGTGAAGGACCTGGCCCGGCCCGGAGAGGTCACCCAGTCACAAGCCTTCGACTTTGAGTTCACCCACGTGGAGAAGCCCTATGAGTCCTACACTGGGCAGAACGTGAAGCTGCGGTAAGTGGCGCCCCCAGGGTGCCCTGTGTGGACGGACCCTGACTGTGTCCCGTTTCTGAGGCTCTGTGTGGCTGTAGGGAAGGTGTGCTGCGGGGGGGGTTGTGCAGTGGGCCTCCCTCCAGGAGGAGTGCTCCTGGCTTGTCTGTCCGTTTCTGGAGTGTCGGTATCCCCACCGTGGCCACTTTCGAGCCACCGACCCAGCGCCCCTGAGTGCAGAGTTGAGAGGTACGCACCTGCCCCTCGACAGCACACTGCTGCACAGGCACCAGACGTCACCACCACCACCCCCGGCCCAGGAGCAGAGAGGACTGTGACACACCAGAATAGCTAGGATATTACCTTTGTTCTTAATAGAATTCGAGTGCAGGTGTCTGTAATTTAATTTTAAATGTTGTGATTAACAGCTGATTCTGAAAGTTCCCGAAAGTTGGATACTCGGCTTCCACACACCCCTGGCTGGGCCTCAGGGCCACTGATCCTCGTCCAGCTCTGCACGAGATGGTGGCGGAGTCCTGAGCTCTGTCACTTGAGAAGCGGGTCATAGATTTGGGTTCTAATCCTAGACCCGTCCTCTCCATATTTTGGGACAATGAGGGAGTAAAACGTAACACAGTAGGACAAGTTTGAAAACATTAATACACACCTTTTAAGTACATGGGATTGTTTTCCTTGTTCCAGTCTTGGAAACTCTGCAGGGGGAGACTGATTCCATGGCCTCCGGGGTATGTGATGTCACTCTGCATGCCTGGCTCCAGGTCTTGGGTGTCACCTGAGGCCTGCATGTGGCATGGTGTGGGCTACTGCAAGCTCTCCCCTCTCCCGTCAGAAGAGGGGCTGCAGGCTCTCCTTTCCAGCCTGTGCAGAGAGGTCTAAGCACGGGTGCTGCCCCACTTCAGCAGCGTTGCGTGACTGCACTCAGAAGGGCAGCAACAGTGAGGAGTATCTAGTCATCACTTAAGCTGGGCTTGGGGCCTATTGCTATTGAATTTGATGTTTTGCAGTGGACTTCTCATAAATGTTCTTATGTCAGAAAGAAAGGTGTTGAGAACAGTATGGTGCTTCTTCAAAATAGAATTACCATATGATTCATCAATTCCACTTCTGTGTATAATCCCAAAGAAGTGAAAGCAAGGACTCAAACAGATTTATGTATACTCACATTTGTAGCAGCATTATTCACAATAGCCAAAAAGTGGATACAACCCAAGTGTCTATGAGTAGATGCGTGGATGAACAACATGTGTATCCACACAGTGGAATAGTATTTAGCCTTGAAAAGGGGGAGATTCCGACACCTGCTACGGCATGGATGAGCCTTGAGATGTTCTCAGTGACATAAGCCAGATACAAAGAGACAAATACTGATTCCACTTCTGTAAGCAGTTAGATAGTCAAAATCATAGAGGTAGAAAGTAGAATGGTGGTTGCCAGGGGCTGGGGAAAGGGGCTGGGGAGTTAGTGGTTGATAGGGCAGAGTTTCAGTTGGGGAAGGTGAACACGTGGAGATGGACAGTGGTGACCGCTGCCCAGCACCTTGAGTGTACTTAATGCCACTGAACTGTGCCCGTAAAAATGGTTACATTGTGTTATATATATTGGAGGGGAGGAAAAAACTTTTCCCTCCACCATGTCAGGTTCATTGGCGCGGGCTCTGCAAATCGGACGGATGGAAGACAGATTGGCCAGAGGCAAGCAAGCAGGTGTATTCCCGTGTTCATTGTGCTCCCACCTGAGCTCTGCCCGGTGACTGAGGGGCAGTTGAACTTGGGCTTATGCAGCATCTTAACAGAGAAGTGAAGAGGCAGAGAAGGGGCCCTGCAGCTCGAGCTATGGGAAGCACGGGGAGAGGCTTGCTTTGGTGAGGAGCGCTCTGTGGGCAGCACCCCCAGCAGCTCCCAGGCTGCGCAGCCTCTCCTGGTGGAGAGGGCCCCGGAGTCTGTCTTGTGTGCACTGTTTCCCTGTTGCTTTCAGCTCAATAGAACCCTCGTGCCAGAGTGGCATGTTTTGGGGTGCATGCTCTGCACCCTGTATTTTGTATTTTATCACAATGAAAGAAAAGTGTTACTGTCTAAATTAGACAAAGACTTCCGGATTCATGCTGAGAAAGGAGGTAAAATCGGGAACATTAGTTAATGGAAGATGTAAGTTCCAGATTAAGGGCTTGTGTCTTATTACAGGCAGAGGGGAAACATGAAAAGATTATTTTGGACTCCTTTTCCTTTGTTTTTAGGCAGGGCGGTGGTTCTGTTAGAAGATTGAAGTCACTATGTCATATTTGATAGGTGGGTGGAGTGTTGGGTCAAGGCTGTGGGAAGGTTTGTGTGAGGTCCTGAGTTTTCCTTTAGTAGACGCCATGGGAACAGGCAGAAAACAAGGAATTTAATAGACGCCAGCAGAATTGACCATTGAGTGGAGATGCAGACATAGGGCCATCAGGAGGAGGAGATGACCTGTGAGGCGATTCATCCAGTTCCAGGGAGGAGTTTGAAGCACTGGCAGAACAGACAATTGGAAATCAAGCCTGTCGCTCAGGACAGAGGAATGCACTGTCGGAAATCACCTGCTCAGAGGTGGTAACTGATAGGTTTTTCCAGGAGGGGAGCTGTGGGAGAGGAGAGCCCGGGACCTACTGGGACTCTTGGGGACGGAGGAGGAGTGGGATGATGCTTGAATGAGAAGGGAGTGTTTTACGCTCTAATGCAGAGCTGATGCCAAAAAAAAAAGCCCCTGGACTTGGCAGCTGTGAGCCCTGTGCTCCCTTTGGGAGGGCAGCTCCTGTTGGGTGGTAGAGACGGAAGCTGGGGCGAGGCGTAGGGCCTGGGGACGAAGCTGCAGGGTTAGAACAGGACCCCCGGACAGCTGTTTCTGAGGAAAGGTGGAGTGTGGGCCCTGGGGAGTGTCCTGGGGATTGATGGCTTTGGGACTTTTTATAAACTCAGGAAGAAGCTTTAGCTGGAGAGAGATTGGATGTGTTGAGAAAGTTGGGAAGTTGAAGCATCAGGATGCCAGACAGTAGTTCTCTACCAAGGGTCCTGTGTTAGAATCATTGTGGGGGGGGGCTTTAAAAAGTATAGATCCCCATGTCCCTCTCCAGAGCAATTATGTGGCAGACGCGCCCCGGGGTGAGTCCCCTGCGCCTCCAGACTGCTGGCGCAGGGGAGGCGCTCGAGCAGCTGGAAGCTTTGTGGAGCCTTCCCTTCTACACTGCTGCCAGGCCCCGCTCCACAGGGCGTGGGGGCTTGAGGGCCTGAGCCGTAGGGCAGGCTGGAGCCACGTCTGGGGCTGCGTGGAGGGAGCAGGAAGGAGAGGGTGGCCGGGGGGTGGTGAGGCTGCAGAGGAGGGCCACCAAGGTCCCCACCAAGGCCTACCGTCCCAGCGTTGTTAGAGGGCCGCACAGAGTTAAGGGGACGAGGGGTGCGGGGGGCGCCACAATGAAGGGCTGGCTGGTGGTCAGGCATGGCTCACTGCCTTTCAGCGCTGTGTCTTTCCCTCTTTCTAACGTGTCCCAGGACCCTAGGCTTAGCCGGAGACCATCCTTGTTCAGACCTGGGGCTCTCCCACCTCTGTTGCTTTAGTTCTAAGGCCTGCTCCTCCTGAAGGCACCCCTCTCTCCCCACAGCACTTGATTCCTGCCTTTGAATGGACACTTTCCATGTGTTCTAATTTTTCTGTTGATCTGCCCATCTCCCCCAGGGGACGATGAGTCCCTGTGAGACTCCATCTTATCCGTCCTAGGCCCGGCAATAAACGTGCGCGATGCATCGCTGACCTGATTTCTCCATTATCTTATTCCTGTTGTTTAACTGTGAGGGACTTGAAAAATGCTCTTTGATCGAATATTGTTAAATAAACAGCATGCAAACATGAGTATGCGATCCCTGTGCCCGAAGAGCCGGGAGTTAGTTGAAGAAATGGAAGCTGTACACGGTGCCTGGCAGGTGGCAGCGAGGCTGCTCTTGAGGTGCAGAGAGAGGCGTCACCTCTTACCTCGGAGCTCAGGCTTAGAGGAGGGTTGGGGAAAGGACTTTGATCTCCCTGGAATTGTAATTGCAGGATTTTGTGTCTCAGTGCATTTTTCTGGGAAGGGGGTACCCAGCGGTGAATTCTCAGAGCAGTCAGAGCCCCAGGGGGTGACCTCTACCAGGGGTCCTCTGCGGGGTGGGCTCCGGAGGCTGGGAGTGGCCCTTCACCGCACGTCTGCGTCCCTCAGGTATTTCCTTCGCGCTACCATCAGCCGCCGCCTCAACGATGTTGTCAAGGAGATGGACATCGTGGTCCACACGCTGAGCACGTACCCGGAGCTGAACTCCTCCATCAAGATGGAGGTTGGGATCGAGGACTGTCTGCACATCGAGTTTGAGTACAACAAATCCAAGTGAGTGCCGGGCCCGGCTGGTTGGTGGTGACCTGCGGGGGCGGCCACAGAAATAACGCGGTGGATGTGTGTGCAGGCCAGCCGAGGCCACGGGTCAGGAAAGAGCTGCATCTCACTGCAGCTGAACTGTACTAACTTAAGAGGGCAAACTTCAGTTAAACATCCTATGAGGTCTTTCAAAGTCAAGCGAAACTAACTTTAAAGTATTTGTTTTGGATTCTAGGTACATCTGTTTCCTTCTACTGATGAGATTAACCTCAGAATACCATTCTATTATCATTTGTATCCTGTATACAGTGAGTCTTTAGAAACCAAAGTGAGGAAAGCCAAGTTGACTGCTTCCTCCTTGAATTAAAATGAATTGTAACAAAGAATATCTGATGCCTTTTTATAAAGGTCTTTAAGTAATTTTATTTTAACTGGCCATATATGTTTTAAACTGTGCCTGCTATTACAACATCCAAATACGTAAGTGCTTGTAAATCACAAAACTTGCTGACAGTTCAAAAATGTACTGCAAGCAGCTCTCTTTTTAATGTGATACATTCCTGAAAATGTTCGAGAATCAAATATGCAAAAGTAAACGTGTCTTCTATTCACAGAGAACTAACCCTCCCCCCTGCGAGTCTCTAATGAGGCTTCTCCCCGTGGGGAGGCCTCACCTCAGACCCGCTGGCCTCCAGAGGCTCGGAGGGGGGAGGCCTGAGCAGCGGCTCTCCCGTGAAGGGCTGGGAACACACGTGCTTCCCAGGACAGGGGGAGGGAAGGCCGTTTCCCGCCTGGCCTGGCCTGGTGCTGAGCGTGGCCCCGATGGGCCCCTACAGGACAGGCAGGGCGAGTCTGGAGCAGGCCCCTGCGCTTCCTCCTCATGGTCTTGGGTCTCACGGGCCCTCCTGAGACAGAGGCCCCCAAAGTGCCTGCCCACCAGCGCCCCAGCCTCCTAGTGAAGGGGGTGCCACCTCGAAGGCGCTCAAGCAGCCGCAGCCAGCAGTGCAGTCAAGACCAAGGTGAGCGTGAGACAGGCGTGTCACAGGCTGGACGGGCTGGACCGGGTCCTGCCCTTGCAGAGCAGGCTGCCCTGTGAGTGCCAGGCCGTCTGAACAGACAGGAAGAGCCCGGACCTTAGGACAGCGTCCCGTTCTGCCACTAAGGACTTAGGCTCAGGTTAGCAGGTACTAAGACTTCTGTACCTGGGGTTTCTCATCTGAAAAATGAGGGGTTTGGTCAGGTCAGTGGAAAGGTGCTGTGAAGGAGGAGCGGGGCCCGGGTATCACACGCGGCTCCTTTGTGTTTCTTGTGTGTAAGATTTCATTTAGAACAAAGGAACGTTCAATCTTTAAACGTTTGAATGCCCAGAGAATCTGTGCTCTGAGCATTCCTTCTAACGCGCTGCAAGCAGCAGAGTTCTGCTCTCCTCAGTCCTTGTGCGTCCGCCATCTCCCCAGGCAGGCTGAAGGCAGAAAGGTGGCGTGAAGTGATGGGGAGACCCCAGGCCTGCAGGTTGGGAACCTGGGTCCACACCCGCGTCTGCCCCTCCTCGGATCCCACCACGTCATCTGTCTTCTTTGCACTCCCTAGGGCTCCTCCCCTGTGATCCGGGAGCTCGAATCCTCAGGTCCCCCGTCCTGAGCTTCAGGTTGAAGGTTTGCTTTCTGCGGCCACACCTGGTACAGAGCAGCCCTGCTGCCGGCTGGCCCCGGGGGAAAAGCCCAGTTCCTGGAAGCGGGAGGAAGAGCCGGGACCTGGTCCCCACACTTGCGGGTCAGCCTCTCACACCAGAGCCTCTAAAACACATGCACTCGTTAAAGCGCTGAGCAGAGGGTGACGGAACCATGCTCTGAGGCGCAGGCGGGACAGCAGAGGGGAAGTGACGCAGGTTCAAGTGTAGAAGGTCGTTGGGACTCGCCCTGCGGGGCAGCTTGGGGGGCAGCGCCCTCTCCTGGAACCAGGAGGCCTGTCACGTGCGGGGGCCGCACCTCTCACCTTCCTCTCCGCAGGTACCACTTGAAAGATGTCATTGTGGGGAAGATCTACTTCCTGCTGGTGAGGATCAAGATCAAGCACATGGAGATAGACATCATCAAGCGGGAAACGACAGGCACGGGCCCCAATGTGTACCACGAGAACGACACCATTGCCAAGTATGAGATCATGGACGGCGCGCCCGTGAGAGGTGAGCTCCGGCCCCATGGCCTCGGCCCAGCCCCAGTGTTGGAGGGGCTTCAGGGATCATCCTGTCAAAGTTAGGGGGCCTGGTAGCCCGTAATTTCTTAATCTCTAACTGTGCACTGTGGGTCCCGAGAAGGAGGAGAAGGAGGCTGGGGGTGTGGAGCTCAGGCCCCGCTCACCTTCACCCAGCAGACGTCCGAGTGGACCTCGTTTATAGACTGAGCTTGTACTGCAGTTTAAATCTCAAGAGTTATGTCTTAAAAAAAATCAAAAGACGTTTGAAAAGCACCAGCTTAGCAGATACAGTTTGAACACTCTGTTTACACTTTCCTATTGACATTCTGAATTTCTTTGCTGCGGGGGGGATGGGCAAGAGATTAAAGCAGAATCCTCATTTCTGTTACTTAGTTCCTGCTCAGGTAAAACGAGTCATGCTCTGAATTCATTCGCTAAGTCCACACACCCTGACGGACACTTCTAGTGCTGCACACAGTGCCGGCGTGACCTCTGGGATGAGGGGAGCTGAGAGCTGGGTGGGAAGTTGTGTGATTGTTAGGAGGAGCAGTCGTGTACATTCTTTGTTGGCTCTGCAGCAGCTGATGATGAAGTGTTTTCACGTAGCAGTGCTTGGCGCTGCTGAGGTTTCATTCAGTTTTTTCCCAGTCTGCTCCACGTGGAAGGAGGGGTGTCATAGCTTTCTCAGGCCCTCGGGCGTCACGAGCGGGGTCCTCGGGGCAGGGCTGAGCCATCCTGCCTGCTTGTTCCATGTTTCCCCATCCGAGCAGCTGGGCTGAGCTCACCCTCCCAGTGGCACTGACAGGACACCGAGATGAGCACAGAACAGTGCGAAGTGAAACAGCGTTCGTGTTTGGCTTTAGGCTGCACTGTAGGTTTGGACTTTCTCAGCAGAATTCTGCCCTGATTTTGTTCCACTTATCTTAGGAGAGGCACAGTGTTAGAGCTGGAAGTGATCTAAAATATTATGTAGCCTGATATCATAATTTTCCCCATGAGAAAATGAAAGTCCACGGAAAGCACCAGACTTACTCAGAGTCATACCCCGGGTCAGTGGAGAGAACTGGGTCCAGAGAGAAGCTTTTCTGTTTTCCAGACCACCACACCCTGCCAACTCGACTTAGAGGGGAGGCGTACGGGGTGGGGGCTATGCTAATTGGGATGGAGGGAGGTGGCATCAGAATTACTGGGTGATGTGGTGGGTTAGCTGGGGTTTGACAATGGCTCTTAAACCCAACAACTATACACACTAAATGAGTCAGAAGATGCTTACCTAGCATTCTTGTGCTGTTCACACTCACCAGGCAGCGGGAGGCGCCTCCCCGAAGGCAGAAGCGTTAGCCTGGGTGTCCAACCCCCCCTCAGGCAGCCCCTCCACCGCGGTGTAAGGTGGGGCCCCCCTGCCCTCGCCCTGACTCCCGCCCGGCCCTTGCAGGAGAGTCCATCCCCATCCGCCTCTTCCTGGCGGGCTACGAGCTCACGCCCACCATGCGGGACATCAACAAGAAGTTCTCTGTGCGCTACTACCTCAACCTGGTGCTGATTGATGAGGAGGAGCGGCGCTACTTCAAGCAGCAGGTGAGCTGGCCGCCCCCAGAGCCCCGGCCGCCCAGACAGAATCAGAGGGCATCGTCCCCGCCCAGGGCAAGCAGACGGGATGGGGATGGGGGGTGAGCTGGTTAGTCTCTGTGCCACTTAGTTTACCCCGAGCCCCACAGCAAGGACGGGGGTTCCCAGTTGACGCCCAGAGTCTGCTTTCTCGGGCCCAGCCCCTGCGGCTGCTCTGCCCTCCCGGCCACACCGTCAGCAGGCACCTGGGGCCCAGAGGTGTGGACGGCTGCTGTCATTGGTGAGATATGAGCGGAGGCTTTTGCCTAAGATTCCCGGGAGAAGGCAGAGCCTCTGGGACCCTCCCCAGGCCTCCCTCTCACGTGTCGCCTGCCCCCCCCCACCCCCGCCTGCCCATCCTGCAGGAAGTGGTGCTGTGGCGGAAGGGTGACATCGTTCGGAAGAGCATGTCCCACCAGGCAGCCATCGCCTCGCAGCGCTTCGAGGGCACGGCCCCCCTGGGGGAGGCGCGGAACCCCGGCCAGCTGTCCGACGGCAGCAGCAGACAGTAGGCCTGGGGCCAGGAAGCTGCTGGGCTCCCACCCCGGCTCCAGGCCCACAGGCACCAGCAGCCGGGGCAGCAAGATGCTCAGCTGACCCGCTACTCGCAACCTGAAAACAAATCATGTTCTTGATGTAAATTCTTTTTCCTGAAGAACCTAAGGGGTTGGGGTTGGGAGGGAGTGTCTCTGGGACGCTGTGGCTGATGGGAACGTAGGGAGAGGGGGCGTCCCGGGGAGAGCCGGCTGCGGGGCTGCCTGGGCCGCGGGAGCACAGCGCGGCTGGGCTCTGAGCCTCCCGGGACAGGAGCTGGGGGCTGGGGGTGCGTCCCACGGGTGGTCCTGTCTCACACTCCCCTCCCCCGTCCCTTAGCGAGTGGCAGAGGGTGTGGCACCCGCCCCGCTCTAACTGGCGGTGAGGGTTCAAGACCAGGAAGCTGCCTCCTTGGGAGTCTCGAATGTGGTGCTTTGGAGCCTCCACAAGCCACCCTCCTTCTGGCCCTTCTCTCACCGCTGGGACCGGGCACCTCCCAGGGACTCTGGTCAGTCATGTCCTGGATGGAACGGGAGCTTGTGGTAGGGGCTTTGGCTGATGTCCCTGGGCACAAAGACATCTGTGTCACCCGTGGATGGCAACCGGGTGGACCTCGGCGGCTGTGCCTGGTGCGGGCAACCCTGAGGGCCAGAGGTCCTCAGCCCCGGGCCCTGAACGAGGACATCTTTCCCCCGAGGAGAGGTCCGGGAAGGGCCCGTTCTCTCCGCCTCCCCGGGAGTGGACCCTCTTGGCTCCCTGCTGCCCATCTCACTCCTGGGAACCGGCACTTGTTCTCACACGTAGAAGCTTTGTGCTCACCCTGCGAGCTGGGGGGAAGGGGAGGGCCTCCTGAGCCGCCATCCTCCCCACCAGCCGGCTGACCAGAGCTTAGGACCGTTGGTGTTCTGTGTATGTGGACGCTCTCATCATGCTAGAGAGGGTCTCCCGCTGTTGCACTGCACCGCGCCTGTCCTGTTAAGGGTGTGCATGTCCTTCCTGTCTCCTGTTGGCCTCTCTTCCCTTCTAGAAAGACCAAGCAGACCCCCATGGCCAGCAGGTACAATAGTTGGTGGTCTGAGTTCTCTGTCATTTGGGAAGCAGAGGGGTTGGTTCTTGTGTCATCTTTCAGTTAGTGTGGAAAACGGGGACCCGTCTCTTCCTCGGAAATTGGTGCAGCGGTAGGCCTCGGACTGGGCAGGGCTCACGGATCAGCTGAGATGGGAGGGAAGGGCGTTTGGGGTGACGCTCGAGGTGGACTGGGGGCAGAAGAACCAAGCAAGGGGGTTCCCCCAGGCTGGACCCCGGGTTCAGGTGTGAAGGACAGTCCCCGTGGGGACAGGACCCCCTGTGCGACTGCCCCTGGATTATCAGGGTTGGGGGCCTAAGCGTGGGAGAGGCAGCTCCTGTGTCCCTCGCCTTCTCCGGAGCGTGAGCTGGGGCTCTGGCGCATCCCACGACAGCTGGCCCCTTAACTACTAGGTACCCGCCGATCCCTCTGCCTTCCAGCCGACCACAGATTCACTTCCCAACCTTCCCGACACCTGAAGCCTGTCTCCTGAGAGAACTAGAGGTAGAATTTGCTTCTGTCCTCTCGGGAGCTTCTGTTCTTTCCCCTGCCCCATTCTCTGCCTCTTTGTGCGTCGGGGAAGGGGAGGCCCATCCCTGGGACCCTGGCAGAGCATAGGGACTGAACCATGCAGTGCGGCCTGGGGTTGAGCAGCTGCGGTGTTTACAAGTTTCTCAACGTGTGTCTTTTCAATGGCTGTTTTAAACAAAGCAGTCTGTTTCAGCTGTCTCCCTGATTAAAGCAAGCCCCTGGGCTCGGAGGCATCATGCCCACGGTCCACCAGACTCTGTGGTCTCTTCTTACTGCCCTGCTGCACACAAGGGGAGACGCCCCGCCCTGACCCACGACACCTGCCCTCCTGGTGTCTGTGGCCCCTGGTGAACAATGACACCCACTCTATTAATGCCTGTTTTAGACAAGCCCATGGCTGAGAAAGGCATTCTGGTTTTACTCCAGTCTGGCAACTTGTCCTGAAACTGCTGGTTTTACCCACTCTGGGACCAGATACTTCAGGGGTGGGTTAAGGAAGGCTGGTGTAGAGACAATCCATGTTAGTGGGTGTCAGCAGACTGGGCCCTGCATCTGGCCGAGGGGATGTAAAGACGTGCAGTGGAGTATTCTACCCCCAATGCTGATTTTAAAGAAACGCCTCCAACTCAAACATTCATGTTTTATTAAAAAGGACCCAAACCCGACGTCTACACACAACGCCAGGTGAACACAACCAGCATGTTCCCCACGCCTTCTTTTGTGTTGTGGAAGCTTGACTTTCAGGCAACATCTTGCCCACTTCAGCAGAGCTGTGTCTCCATTAACTCGGTTCCTTTTCCTCCAGGCTCAAAATAAAATCAAACTCCTCTGCCGAAAAGGGCAAGAAGAAGAGGAAGAATTAGGTCTGTGTCTCCTCCTGAACAGGGCAGTCATGGCAGGCATTTCTCAAGTCACGAGGCAGGTAGTCGTTCACTCAGAACCCTCAGGGGCGTTTCGACAGGTGCCGAGCACAGCTGCCCTGGGCAGCTCGAGGGGGCTCCTCCCTCGTGGGAGTTACAGGTGGGAAGACAGACTCAGACCTTAACCACCGTGCTTAGGGTTCACCAGCTAGTACATGTGAATTCACGGTCACTCTGGCATGTGATCAAAAGGCGAGAGCCGTTCTTACCTCGGGTCAGGGGCTGGACTGAGAGTCTCTGGCGGGTGAAGAGAGCCATGTTTTTTAAGGGACCGCCAGTGGCTCTGTGCGCTTGGTGGTGGGTTTTGAGCTCAGCCAGTGGGATGAAACGCTTCATCATCCGAACAAACTGTACGTCCACCTACATGGCAACAGTGTATGGGACAGAAAGGCACGTCCAGCTGGACTCTGCCTCCTGTGTTTTAGCTGCTTGCAGGAGGTCCCGTGGGCCTGGCTGCCGGTGTTTGTCCTTCTCTCCAAAGGCAGGGTAACCTCATCGGACTGAGCGGGGCTCTGTGCCCTGGTCTAAAGATACCCCAGACCTTCTTCCTCCCTCTCTGTCCATCCTTTCTCTTTTGTGAAATAGGAAGAATAGTAGTATCTTTACCATGGACCATTTGGGGTTGTCTTCTTTGCTGGATGGATCATAATGGGGATTGTTTTTCTCAAACTGTGTGTGGTCTGGGTATGCCTCCTTCACAATCTGAAATTAAAGCCGAGTCTCCAATCATTTGTCTGTCCAGTCAGCTCCATGGCCAGGCTTTAGTCCAAGTCCAACTGTCATTTCCTACCCTACGTATTCTTACCCCATCTGTCTCGCTGTTGAGCCACTGAGGGCTCAAATATCTGGAAGTAATACACAGTCTAAGGTAAGCAGAGGAAATCAACCCTATTTTGACAAAAATCTTAAAAGTATGTTCTAAAACCAAACATTAAAGGTTATTATTGGTGCCACTGTTTCTCCACCTACAGTTAATTCTATCCTGGTAACTCCTGGCCTGGAAGAGCTACCATCAGGCCTGTTTTTGAGTGAAAGACCAAGGTGCAGAAATGGAGAGGTCTGTGCCAGCGGGGCCTGAAATGAAGGCCTGCCTTGCTGCAGTCCTGTCACATGTCCCTGAGACAGCAGGGATGGGGAGGAGGGTTACCTGCCTATGCTGTCTCCCTAACCTGCATGAAGGGAGATGGACTCAGACCTAAGCCTGTACAACCGACCTTCATAAGCCCCGCAATGCCTGGCTCTCTGCAGTTGCTGTGGTAGAAGAAGGCTTCTTCCTCCAGCTTCATGGCTCTCAGGAAGTTCCGGGCCTGTTCCAGCAGAGAAGAAACAAGAACTATCCTCCCACCAGCTAGAAGACACTAGCCCTGGAAATCAACTCTGCTTTTATTAGATGAGATTTTGGTTTTCGCAGCTTCCCCCCACACCCTGCAGTTCAATTCTTGCCTTTTACCCAGAGCTGTATCAGGACACTGGCTGGAACACAGGCCATTTGAAAACTGCGTGCAGTCAAAGAAATCAAGGCATTTGTTAATATATTTTCAGGTTTGGGTTCTGGGAAAAAACAACCTTAGCCAAGAGATTTTGCTACTGAATAAGTCAGAAGGAAGCAGGCTTTTATCCCCTCCCGGGTCTCGAGGTCCTGTCTAACCCGCTTACCTGGTAGTTGCGAACACCATCCCAGCATGCTGTCTGCTTGGGCTGTGCTCTGAGATCCTCAATGCTGAACTGGGCAAGAAATAAGGTCATTCAGTAAACAATCCTGGGCCAATCGGTAAGAATATAGGGAAGCAGACAAGTTCCTTCCCCTATAGGGTGTTGCCAGCTGGAATGGCATGTGAGCTTACTGGGAAGCTCTTCACAGAGCCACTCATACTGCACAAGTAGAAGTTAGCTTTGTGTTACCTTGTTAGCCTTGCTCATTGAGAGGATTAGATGAGTGGATAATCTGGTAATTGCTGACTATCTGTATTTCATTTATTAAAATATTATATATGCCTTCTATAGTATCTCTAATTTTATTTTCTCCAGGCTACTATGAAATTTGATTTACATTCGCCTCCTGTGTACCAGCTGTTGGCAGGGAGATACCTAGGAGCGTGGCAGGTGGCAAGAGAAAGGCAACCTAAGACTGAATGTTGCCTAGATCAGGGGTTGGAAAACTATAGCCTTCAGGCCAAATCTAGCCCATGCCTGATTTTGCTGACAGTTTTATCGGAACTCAGCCACACTATCTGTCTATGTCTTTCTTGTGATGCCAGCAGAGTTGCAACAGCACCACCTGGCCCTTTAGAGAAAATGTTTGCCAACCCCTGCCCTAAGTAGAAGATTCACAAAACAGAGAGTGGATGGCAGTAAATCCTGCTGATTCTATTCTTTATCACCTTTTCCTACCCTTCGAAGGTAAGAAGTGGGTGATGGGACCCTGTGGTGTCCCCCGTGCACTCTGGAGACAGGTGCGGGACCTCACCTTCACATCTACCCCTTTCTCCAGTCGGCTTTCTGGCTCTGACTTCATCAGCCAGTAGCTGCTTAGGTTCTTCCCACAGTCTCTAGAGGCTGAAGTCTCCTGGAGGCTGGAGTTCTCCACCTTAGCTGATGCCTCCCCTGGGTCCTCAGTTTTGGTACGTTTTCCGCCTGGCCCCTTCTTGTCTGCAATAGGAGAAGAGAAAAGAAGAGAACTTTCTTGCTTGTTGAGAGAGAAAGTTCTGTTGCAGGAAAAGCACATGCTTTGGAGTCAGAGCTGGACTCAAATTTTGGAGCTGTCAGTTACTAACAGTGGCAGCTTCATTGCTGAACTTGTTCCTCATCTATAAAAATGGGACCAGAACGCCTACCTTACAGGACATCTTCTGGGTTACCCATTCAGTGGGATAAGGATAACTCCCGTGGCATCTATTAAGCAGTCAATGTTTTCTTTTCCTCACCCTCTCCTCTGCCTTTGCTGGGGCTGTTCTCTCCAACAAGGCACCTACTCCACGGACTTGCTTATATGATTAAATAAGATAATACAAACAATGGGCTGAAGCAGTGTCTGGCGTTACCATAAATGCTCAATAATATTAGCTATTAGGTCACCTTGACTTCTTCCTTCCTGCTCAGTATGCTCTGTGGCCTGCCTCCTTTCTACTCCTTGAAGGTGCCAAGAAAAGCTGGATAAAACAGCCACTTTGGACTCTGCAGACATGGTCAAGACTGGACTTTATCGTACGGAGTGAGGGAAATGTGCCTGGAGCAGAGTGGGTGCCCTGTAACTAATAGCTGTTAAATTCTTACCCTACGCCCTATGTGTTACCACCCTCACTGTAACTCAGTCTACACAATCTATGAGGTGTTCTGTCCATCTATAAGATGTGTCCCAGATCACACATCAGGGCCTGCCACGCTGGTCTATCTGAATCCACTAAACGACCATCCTACGCAGCCTCTGAACCAAGTCCAAGCTCCTACGTATGCCATCATGATGGACGTCTAACACGTGGAACCTTCCTAGGGTCCTGGTGGTCCCCCTGGACTTGATCGGCACACTGTAAACACCGTGTGTGCTGTTAGCAATGTGTTGTGGGCAACTCGGAACCGTCCCCAGTCTCGAAAAAGCACTTTCTCTGTCGTGCATTGCTTTGCTGCTGCTCCTAGAATGCCACTCATCCTTGTGAACACAACGGGTTCCTACGCATTCTTTACGGCTAGACTCAAATCCCCTCCCTCTCAAGGCGTCCCCCCAACCCCTCCCTGCTCTCACAGCCCCAGTGACCCCTTCCTTCCTCGTCTGGCTCTCCGGGGAGCGGGAACTGTAAACGACCGGCCTGCCAGCCCGTGTCCCAGCTACTTTTCGTGCTTTCCAAACAGCTACCGCTCGGACGAACAAGCAGCAGAGGGGCCCTGAGCATAAGCCTGGTGGGCGGCTCGGGACATCGGACCTCAAAACGACCCACTCGGGCCTTTCCCCACGCGCAGGGGCGGAAGGTGAGCGGCACTGAGCAGCCGGGCGCGGCTCACCTGGCCTCGCGGCCCCCGCCGGCCTCTTCCGGGCTCGCGGCATGGCGTCCCCGCGCGCCGAGGATAGAGGGTCCCGCCGTCGCCCAGGGCGCCCGGGGAATCCTTCCGCGTTACCCACACCCGTATGTCCGCCTAGCACAGACCGCCGCTGAGCGCCCCCGGTGGTCTTCTTTCTCAATCACAGCTACCCCCGCGAGTCCGCAAGCCTTCGAAGCACTACCCCAACCCACCTCCCCGCGCGCCGCAGGGCGCTGCACAGCGTCCCCGCGGCGCTTTCTAGTCTTGGCGCGCGCCCCGGGGAACCCCTGGGAGTTGTAGTCCCGGCTCCTCGCGCAGGCGCCCCGAGTCTGCACGCGGGGCCACGGCGCGCACTACAGCTCCCAGCGTGCGGTGCGGCGCGGCCCTTGTGGCCGGCCGGTCGGGGTCACCGGCGCTCAGACCTCGGCCCGAGCTGAAAGGAGTGGAGCAGGCGGCGGCTATGTTGTGGGTCCCGTGGTGGCGTGTCGGGGCGCGGCTGCGCGGCTTGCGCGGCGGGCTCCAGGCCCCCGCCGAAAGCGGTCGGCGGGGCGTGGTCTCCTGCATCGATCGTAAGGCTCGCCCGGGGGTAGGGGTCCGTCCACCTGGCCGGCCCGGCCGCCCTCCTAGCCGGCCTGGCCGCCCTCATTCACCGCGTCGGCCTGTCCGGGCGCCCCGGGCCTAGTGGTCTCCCCGGCTTAGACGTGGCGCGGCCCCGGGGGCGGGCGACCCTCGGCGGCTCAGCCCGGTGGCCGATGCTGGTCCGTCCTTGTACAGACCGCCGTTACCGTGCTTTGCGTTATGAACCTGGCGGTACGTTTCGCGAGGCCGCCCCTGCGACCTTTCCTCTCACAATTCGGAGCTACGTCGTTACCCATCTGCTTTCGGATAACGACGGGCTCCGCCGCGGAAGCTCGTGACTTTGTTTTTTTAAATCACAACCATCGGTTCTAAAGGCAGTAAGAATGTGAAAAGCCCGGGGCTGGTTGTGATTGGTGAACAAAATCTCCGGTGATACAAGGTTTGCTCCCATATATAAATTGTAGAACAACACCTGTAACTACAAAACACTTCAACTGTTGAAATTTCTTCAGAAAAATAACCTGTTGCAAATGGGAAACTACCAGAGCTTACAGATCTGAATGTCTCCTGGCACCAGGCAAATAATTTCGATGCCAGTAACGGAGTGGGGGGGACCTAGGCCGCCTAGGGTGTAACCAGACACTTTGTGACGTTGTCGGGCGCCTAACCACTTTTTTCTTTTGAAGTCTTTCTTTTTTAAAATTTTTAATAAATGACAGTTTTGAAAACAGCAGAGTAGCTTGTGAGGGCCTTAGCTCGACATCCAGAGCTGTAAAGGACGCCAAGGTATAGGACAGTTTTCTTCTCAATGTTCTAAAACACCTTCACAGGGTGCCACCCTATCCTAGCCCTTAGAATTCGGTAAGCAAGGTCACCTTTGTTGATTGGCAACAAATTGGTTAAATATAAGTATATCCGGTGGCTAGTGGTGTAACTTCAACCAGTTGAAGGTGCTTTTTAATGCTCTTTTAATTAGTAAAATGAAAGAAAACTGTCCTTTAGGTGTATCATTCTACATATTAGAATATCAAGTTAATGGAAGTGATCAACAAAGGTTTCTCATTGATTCATGGCATATTTTAATGTGAAAAGTAATTTTTAAGAGCGTTATGATTTTCATTATATCTGATATATCATTTTACAGATGAGGAAACTTGCTCAGTGTCTAGTGCAGCCCCCTGGTTTTACAGCAGGGCACCTGAGGCTGAGGGAGGAGTCTGGAGGCCTGACTTCCTGAAAATTGTATAATTAATAGTTGCAGACCCAGATCTTGAACACCTGGTTCCTTGTCCAGTGCTCCCTCATTGTGATTTGCTGCAGCTTCCCAAGCGTTCCTTGAGCTCCAGGATTCTCAGAACTGTTGAGTCTCTGGCTAGATTTGGCCTTTGGATGCATTCAATGATTCTTTTCTTAATAAATTTATTTATTTATTTATTTTTGGCTGCATTGGGTCTTCGTTGTTGCACGCGGGCTTTCTTTAGTTGCAGCGAGCAGGACTACTCTTCGTTGTGGTGCGCAGGGTTCTCATTGCGGAGCACGGGGCTCTAGGCACGTGGGCTTCAGTAGTTGTGGCACAGCGGTCTCAGTAGTTGTGGCTCACGGGCTCAGTAGTTGTGGCTCGCGGGCTCTAGAGCCCAGGCTCAGTAGTTGTAGCGCACAGGCTTAGTTGCTCCGTGGCATGTGGGATCTTCCCGGACCAAGGCTTGAACCCGTGTCCCCTGCATTGGCAGGTGGATTCTTAACCACTGCACCACCAGGGAAGTTCCTGGTTTTCGTCTTGTTTTGTTTTCCAGTGCATGTTTTCTGAGAACTTAGGTATTTTTACTCAGTAACCATGCTTTCTTGTGTATAATTTACTTTTTAGCTTGCCATTTCCACTTTTTTTCTCCAAGCAGTGTTCTCCTTTTGTTAGCATTCCATTATCTAGAATTGATTATTATCTATCTTAAATAAATATGTAATTATGTTGTATTTATACAGGTGCACCTCAGAGATACTGCAGGTTTGGTTCCATACCACTGTAATGAAGCAGATACTGCAATAACGACTTTGTTGTTTTCCGGGTACTTGTAAAAGTTATGTTTACACTGCACTGTAGTCTATTAAGTGTGCAGTAGCATTGTGTCTAAGAAAACAATGTCCATACCTTAATTTAAGAATACTTCATTGCTAAAAAAGCCTAACCATCATTTGACAACACAGAGTTGCTACAGACCTTCAGTTTGTAAAAAACACAGATTCTGCAGAGAGAAATGAAGGGCAATGAAACAAGGTGTGCCTGTACATCTGATTTGTGTACACCCATTCCCTCTTATTTACTTTGTATGCAATTCAGATCTACTTCTTAGACCTTTTATACCCTGAACTACTTGTTTTACTCTGTCAAATACTAATAAGAATATCTGTAGACACATATTGAGCTCTCGCTGGGACGGAAGTATTGTAGCCCGTGTACAGTCAGATGTTTGCTTTCTCACCACTTATGTCATCCTTTGGGTGAATGGACCATTTTCATCTTTGACACCCCAGCACTGCTCCATGGTAGACAGTCAGTATTCTTTTGTGAATGGAAAATGACCCGACTCCCAGGCAAGGAACCATGAATTGTTTATCCCTAACCACATTTCCGAGAGCAACACCCAACGTAGTTTTCTGCTTTGGACTTCTCAAGGTAGCGTCATCTTTAATCCTCACAACTCTTCACTTCTCAGTTTCCCATTTTGGTGAGGGTCCTGCTACAGACAGACAGCTTTGTCCTGCTTCACACAGCAGCCACTCCTGAGGCCCAGGTCTACCCAGAGACACATGCTGCCACCTGCCCTTGTTCTCAGTGGGAAGGGCCGCGCAGGACAGTCGGGCACTGAAGGAAGTCGTGGTCGGGTGTGCTCTTTAGCATCACCCCAGGACCAAAAGGCTGAAACCTTAGAAAGCAGTGGAGAGCCCAGCACTTCCTCTTCCCCTGATGTTTCCTCAGCCACCACTGTGCCTCCAGCTGCGGCAGACACTCCGTTCTCTCTTCCTGGCACATGTGAGGCAGGCGGTCCTTTCAAAACGGCGGTCCTAAGAAAACAAAAGAAAGATAACGTGAGCAGCGTAAGTCTGTCACCCTGTGCAGGTTGCTGACCCTTCTGCATGGTGGCTCCCAGGATTCATGGTCCTTTCATTTCTAGATTCTCTACACGGTTCCCAAAAGGTTGTGGTTTTTCACAGGAGCTTTGCTTAGGTTCTTCCCTTTTAGCTTCTGGCCTGTCTCTAGCTGAAAGTCTTATCACCTTGCAAAACGGGAAAGCTATTTCAGGCCCACATGACCAGCTAGATGGCCTGTCGCTCTGCTTTCCAATTGAGTCCTACCTCATTCTGCACAGTGTTTGAAAAAAAACACAGAAAATAAATAGTGTTCGTGTCATTCGGGGAACTGGCTCTTTAAAGAAAAGTTGTAAAGTAATGACACTGTGAATTGAGTGGTCACTATTTCACGTAGGCTCATGCAGATATCTTTCTCCTAAAGAGTATCACCCTTGATGAAATACTGGAATAGTATAGTCTTTTACAAAATGTTTAAGGTTCTAGAGAAACTTGTCCACTACCTGTCTCTTGGTATTGCTCAGTCAGTTCATTTCCTTAGCTTTTAAGTAGCTTAGACCTGGAAGTGAAGGAGTTACCCAAAGTCACAGCATTAACAGTTAGGAAAGAAAATATTCTAAAAATTGTGAATCCTTTAGGTGAAGACGGATTTAGGAAGGCCTTAGCCATGTTTTCAACACTGGAAGACTCGTTAACATTGTTATCAGTGACTGTCAAATGCACAGCTTTGTTACAGGATCTTTTCCTTAATTTGGAAGGTAAGCCAAAGCACACGTATCTTCCTTTCCTGACTGATGTTTTAAAATGAAACTGTTGTAGCTGGTAGACAAATACGCACAGGTTCCAATACAGAAAATGCAGGACATCCTGAAGGAAAAATATGTTCATCATAATTTGAGGGTCAGTGTGTTTATTACTCCTTTAATGTGGATTCGTGAGGAGGAAGAGATGAAGATGAGTATTGAAAGAATAAGTAACAAGCTAAATGAAGTCAGCCAGTCTGTTTGGGAGTAAAGAAGGAAGGAGGCAGGTGATGCTACATCAAGACGCTGATTAACGGTGGGTGCTGGAGGTGGTGTGCCCTGTGGGAATGCTCTCGTAGGTCCACCGCCGGCCCGGGCTTCGTGGTGCTTCTTGCTTGCAGCACACTTCCCTGACCCCTGTCCTGGTTCTGAGTAAATGCCGCCTTGCCCACAGCTTCTACGGGACTAAACGAAGAGCAGAAAGAGTTCCAGAAAGTGGCGTTCAACTTTGCTGCCCGGGAGATGGCGCCAAACATGGCAGAGTGGGACCAGAAGGTGCGGGTTTTCCTGTGCTGGATGTCCCCACAGACACCTCGTGCAGTGACCCTTATCTCCTCCTTATGATCCAGATTGTTTGGTATTTATTCTCCACTTAAAACTCTCACAGCGAATGCAAGTTCCAGGAGTGGTGTGATTCCTTTCCTGGAAAGCATCTTCTGCATCCTGTAGATATCATTTCTTTTAATTGCACAGAGATTTGGGCACTCTTAAACCAAGGCAATTCTATTGATGATAAAAAGAAACTTTGATGCCAGAAACCAGTCCTTATAGAATGCATTTTAACTGGTTCCACTATATAGATGACAAAAGGCATGTTAAGAGACTCCCTACTCTCTCCCGAGTGCAAACGTCTTGATCCTTCCTTGTGCCCTCTAAAGAAAAGGCCGTTTGTGAATAACTTACTGATGACCCTGCGCTCTTCGTACGCAGGAGCTGTTCCCAGTGGATGTGATGCGGAAGGCAGCCCAGCTGGGCTTTGGGGGGATTTACGTACGAACAGATGTAGGAGGGTCTGGACTGTCACGGCTCGACACCTCTGTCATCTTTGAAGCCTTGGCCACAGGCTGCACCAGCACCACAGCCTACATAAGCATCCACAAGTGAGTGGCCAAGATCGGGAAGCATGGTGACGTGCTCGTGCGGGCTGGCTGGGAAATTTTATATAAACAGGGAAAAGGTTGCTCTTTTCAGGTTGGCTGTCCTTGAAGGACTAGACAGTTAAAAGTTCGCAGTTAGGTCTGCTGCTCGCTGTTGGACTTGAATCTGTCATCTTGTATGTTGCTTAGAGAATGCTGGCCTTCTCCCAAATTCCAGATTGACCTGGTACCAAACAGACTTCTCCAGTAGAGTGGTTGGGGCCTGTTCCCTTTTCCTCAGCCCAGAGATGAAGCCTCCACTAATTTGGGAAAGGACATGTGACTCCTTGATTTTTAGGGAGCTCAGTTAACCTAACTAGAAATAGCATGAACAGCATCCAGGTGGGAAATACCTTGGCCCTGGGTACGTCTGGGTAGTATGTGTTCCAGGAATATGTGTTAATCCAGGCCTTTGCTTTAAAGATGAATCTTCTCAATTGTGACTTTTCCCTTCCCACTCTGTTCTGCTTCACTCTACTTTGCTGCCTTTGTTCTCTTTCCCCGTTCCCCTCCCCCCTCAAATTTCCTTTTCTTTTCCCTCTCTATCTCTGTCAATGTCTCTTCTTGGTGTACCTGTCAGCATGTGTGCCTGGATGATTGATACCTTTGGAAGTGAGGAACAGAGGCACAGGTTTTGCCCTCCACTCTGTACCATGGAGAAGTTTGCTTCCTACTGCCTCACTGAACCAGGTGGGTTTGCCATGCAGCAGGAGGTGTGGCTCATGGGAAATCACGGGGCGTGCCTTCTCAGCCCCGCACGTGTAGCCGTTGTTGACCAGGAGTGCCTGATGGCCGTGGCCTGATGTCACAGGCTAAGAGCTCTCTAGGGCAGAGTCTTTCCAGGCTGCAGACCAGAACCTCCTTGTAGGAGGCTCCTTGCAAGCTAGTGTGATGGGAGATGGAAAAGGGTCTGATTGCCGTATGCAGTTTTCACAAGTATAGAGAGCTTCTCAGCCATATGGATTTTAAAGTATCAAACTCTGAGGTGCTTTTTGTAAGGGAAGATTTCTCAGGTAGAGCCTTGCCGGGGCTTCCTTACCTTCCCAGGCCCTCTCCCACCTCTACGCTTCCCTCCTGTCCCTGCCATAGGCAGTGGGAGTGATGCCGCCTCCCTCTTGACCTCCGCCAAGCGACGAGGAGATCATTACGTGCTCAGTGGCTCCAAGGTACAAGCATGCCGTCCTCGGTCCTCCCCGGGCAGACTGTCCCCCTCCTGCCTCCACAGCCTGGACCCCAAGTCCGCGAGTGAACGTTCCCGGGGGTGGTACGTGTGGGAGGGAACCTCAGGCCGACTTCCCGTGTTCACTGTCTCTGTTTCTCTTCTGGTCTCAGTCCACTTAGTTCCGTTCACTAGTGTCTGTCCTTTCTACAGCCTCAGTGCCGGCTCTTTGTAACCCTCCTTGGTTTCTCTGTGCCACCATATCTCTCACTGTCCCATCGTCAGAGGACCGCAGTGTTTTCCCCTCTCCAAACCCGCAGGCCTTCATCAGTGGTGGAGGCGAAGCAGACATCTATGTGGTCATGTGCCGAACAGGAGGACCAGGCCCCAAAGGCATCTCGTGCATAGTTGTTGAGAAGGGAACCCCTGGCCTCAGCTTCGGCAAGAAGGAGAGAAAGGTGAGTGCGGTTGGACAGGGAGAGTCAGGTCGTGAGCCTCTTGCTTCTGCCAGACCAGCCTCTGCTCTGTTTCGGGAAATGGGTTCCACACTGGCTCACTGGCCTTCAATTAGGGTTTCCACAGTGTATCAGCGGGATAGGGCGTCAGAGTGCGCTGGACCGCTGGTGAAGTGGCATCATTTGCCAGGAAGTTCATCAATAGGAGGGGTTTCTCTGTCATCTCTCCTGCAGCCACTTTTGGCCTGTATCTCTTATCTACCTTCTTATCTTGATGCCCTCTTGTTCCCCCAGGAGGAAATCCTTGCAGAAGACTAGAGGTCTCAGGAATGAAAAGCATATGGGCCACTTTTCTTCTCTAAATAAAAATACAGTAAAACTCACTGGAAGTGATTGTGGGTCTTTCAGTAATGTAAGAGGAAGAGTGTTTCCATAGGCTTCGAGAAGACGTTTTTAGGATTAAGAAGTAGCCAGGCCATGAACAGTAGACCTGTGGTTATGTAACTGTCACTGGTGATGAGGGTGGGATCTAGTCCGGTGGGCCAGGCCAGGTGACTGGCCTCCACCTCCAGCAGGTACTGTTAGAGTTGGAGCTTTTGGAGAGAAGTCAGTAATGAAATGGCCCCTAATCTACCTCTCCTCTCCTGGCTCCCCGGTTCCCCATTCGTCCCTTCATGACCTTCCTGATCCTTTGTAGCTGCTAGGAGTTCAGAGGTTCAGTGCCCCTTCTCTTGTACAGGAAAGCAGGACCTGCTAGACACAGACTCTGCAAAGGCTTACACTCGCTCCTGGGGGTACAAGAATCACCACAGCTTGTCTGGGATTCTAAGACATCGGCTTACCTTTATAAGCTATGTAAGCTGTGTACACGTGGTATATGAGATAGGTAGCTCTAAGACTTCTTAATCCTAGGAATGTCTGTTTGGGATTATAAGACAGACTGACATGGAGCCTGACATAATTTTACAGGACCAAGTCATACTGATTCTGGTGTTTGTGCTTATAAAGATAGTGATGATTATTTCAGCACATCAGTATTTCTGGTATCGGTTGATAGCATACCAAAGCTGACAAGGTTAGGGCCTGGAGAAAAACTGTAAGTAAATTCCATAAACAAAAAGCGTCTCTTTACTTTCTGTCTCCTCTCACTTTTAAGCATATATATCGTATTTCTTTTTGCTTGTTTTCTTCTTAATTATTCGTCTTGCTTTACGTGTCCTATAATGTGTGGGGAATTTGGAAGGGTGTCTCATTCATTGAGCAGCTAGCAGGGGTCCACTGTACCGAGTGGTGGGACAGAGCAGGGGCCCGCACGGACGCGCCCTGCCCTGTAGAATTGGCCTGTTAGCAGCAGGGTGGAGGGTGGGCGCAGGAACCAACACGGTGCCTTCCATCAGCGCTCAGGGCAAGGGAGGAAGGCAGGCTGGAGGCTACGTCATGGACGGAGGAGAGCTTCTCAGGGTGGGGACAGACGACTCTCTGAAGATGAGGTGTCCTTTGAGATGAGGTCTGCAGCGTCACGGGAGCCGGCCGTGAGGACAGTTCTGGGCAGAGACGGCAGTGGGACAGAGGGCCCGAGGTGGGGGCAGGATGAGCCTGTTTGAAGAAGCCAGAGCCTCTCCGTGTGGCCGGGGGGTCGTGAGCAAAGGGAACGGTGTGGGATGAAGTTGGAGAGGCAGGCAGGGCTGCGCAGGCCGGGTGCAGGGTCACCCACTGATCGCCATGGCTGATTTGGCTGCCGTGATGGCCTGAGCAGCGGGTCTTTCTCTCCAGCTGCATGGCCGTCTTTCCTGCAGGCACATGCTTTGACTTGGCCTACTGAGCACATTTTGTAGCTGAGAGCTTTAAACAACCAGTTCTGCATTGGCTTTATGGGAAAGTGGTGTGAGGAATTGTTTTATGTTGGATTTAATTGTTAAAAGGTTTCGTACAGAAGAATGCGTTTTCCCGTAGGAGGGGTGGCAGTGGGAAGGCAGTCTGTGGAAGGAAAGACAGATGGACGGGACAGGGCTCCCCTGGTCCTGGGCGGCCGGGGCTGCCGGAGGGGTGGGGAGGAGGGTCTTCTTTCTGGCTGCAGCCTCCCAGGGGCTCTGGGGGTTGAGGAGCGGGGTTCTCTGCCCGGGGGAGAAGGGAGCTGCTTTCACAGGAAGGGGCTAGGAGGTAGCAGCTGTTTGTATGTGGTTCTCTTATGATTGGCTGTCGTTAAGGTCTGCCCGTCTGCCCCGTTCCACGTGTGTATGTTCTGGATGGGAGGTAAGTTCCAGGGAGACCACACAGGCCAGTGTGGGAAGGTTTCAGACTTGGGGGCCTGAAAGACAGCGAGGTCAGTGCTGGCTCAGGCGACCGGAAGGGCCTCAGGAGGTTCCAGCGAAGCTCGACTTTGACGGAGGTTGGAGATGGGAGTGCTTCCGGGGAGGGAGAGGAGAAGCAGAAGTATGGTCAACAGGCCAGCCGCACAGGTCGCAGAACAGTTTGAGTGGAATCGAGGGTACAGGGTGACGGACAGAAGAGAAGGACTGAGCCCTTCTCTTGGAAGAAAAACCTTAAATAAAAGGCTGTGGGTGGAGCGCCTCTTCCCACGGCAGGGAGCCCTGAACGAGGGCAGTGGGGCTCTCAGCTGTCGGGGAGCCGGGGGCTTTGTCTGGTCTTGTGCTCTTCAGGATCTGCCTCACTGAGCCTCAGCTCCCTGGGAAAAGCAGACACCAAGAAGCCCCTCATGTGCAGTGTTTGCCAGTTTCTGTGGTGGAAATACTCTCCCCGGACCGATTTCTGGCTTCCGGGGTGATGTCACCGGGATGATGTCACCAGGGTGACGTCACCGGCAGCCAAGCTGAGAGAAGGTGTGTGTGATTGGCTCCCACGCGCCAGTGCCTGCATCTCGCCGGGTCCGTGCAGCCGATGGCCAGCGTGGTGGACGTTACGGCACCACGTGCAACAACGCTGAGCTCTTCAAAGGACAAGGGTGGCTCTTGGTCATTATGATCCTTGCGCTGTCCTTATAAAAGGACACATACTCCGAGTAATCCTTATATCGTCAATGTTTTTTATAGAAGAATATACTCATGGAGGTGCCACAAAGGAGGAGGGCTCTGCCCGATCCTGAAGGAAGCGGTGGGAAATGTTTGGGGACAGGTTGGTCTGGTGGAGTGGGCGCTAGGAAGTAGATGCTCGTAATGTGTTGAAAATGTTGAGCTGAAAGAGAAAAACCTGAGTCGACAGATATTTGTGTGACCTTTCTATTTTTCCTCATTGAAGTTCCCGAGGGACTAAGTCCAGGGATAGGAGAGCCTGGTGGACAGGACGCTGCCCTGAGCGGTCAACTTCTGGGCAGCCACACAGCCCCTGATTTTTGCCAGGTGGGGTGGAACTCACAGCCGACCCGAGCGGTGATCTTTGAAGACTGTGCTGTCCCTGTGGCCAACAGGATCGGGGACGAGGGCCAGGGCTTCCTCATTGCCATGAGAGGACTGAACGGGGGGAGGATCAATGTCGGTGAGGACCCCAGGGGGCAGGAGCGGCGGGCGGGCAGCACGGTCCCCTGGCTCACTTGACGTGTTGGTACCGTCCTTCCTAGCGTCCTGCTCTCTGGGCGCTGCTTATGCTTCGGTCATCCTCACCCGAGACCACCTCAAGGTCCGGAAGCAGTTTGGAGAGCCCCTGGCCAGTAACCAGGTAACTTCCCCGGTGTCCTAGCTTTTGCTTTTGTCTCTAGAACATTCTCTACAACTGTGGGGCCCTGATGTCTCTTGTGGGTTCTGCCCCCATTTCAGCCAGAACTTGTGCTCTATTTCTGTCAATAATTGTTTAATAATTTTTGCTTATAGTCGTGAAAAGATTCGTGATACATTGACTGGCAAGAAAAAGCACGACATTTTAGAGGAGTATGCTTCTGCTTTGTTTACAGAATACATGAATATGTATAAATTTTTTTTAATTAATTTACTTGTCTGTCTTTGGCTGCTTTTGTTCTTCACTGCTGTGCACAGCTTTCTCTAGTTGCGGCGAGCAGGGGCTTCTCATCGCGGAGGCTTCTCTTGTTGTGGAGCACGGGCTCTAGGTGCGCAGGCTTTGGTAGTTGTGGCTTGAAGGCTCTAGAGCACAGGCTCAGTAGTTGTGGCACATGGGGTTAGTTGCTCCGCAGCATGCGGGATCTTCCCAGACCAGGGCTCGAACCCGTGTCCCCTGCGTTGGTAGGCGGATTCTTAACCACTGCACCACCAGGGAAGCCCTAAATTTCTTTTAAAAGATTTTTTTTTTTTTGATGTGGACCATTTTTTTTCTTAAGTCTTTATTGAATTGTTACAATATTGCTCTGTTTTATGTTTTGATTTTTTGGCAGCAAGGCAGGTGGGATGTTAGCTCCCTGACTGTGGATTGAACCCACACCCCCTGAATTGAAAGGTGAAGTCTTAACCACTGGACCACCAGGGAAGTCCCTGTATAAATATTAATGAAACACTTTCAGGGATACATCTGAAAAATGCAAGAAGTAATTATTTCAGGGGGATGGGATTAGATGATTTATCTCTTTTTTCTTTTGCTTGTGTTCCAGTTTTTCTTTCTTTTTTCTTTATTGAGGTAATGCTGGTTTATAACATTATATGTTTCATGTATACATTTTTTTTTTTTTTTTGCCTGCACCGTGTGGCATTTGGCATGTGGGATCTTAGTTCCCTGACCAGGAATCAAACCCGTGTCCCCTGCATTGGGAGCGTGGAGTCTTATCCGCTGGACCACCAGGGAAGTCCCTCACGTATACATTATAATTGGATTTCTGTATACACTACAGTGAGCTCACCACTGAAAGTCTGATTTCCATCAATCAGCATAACAGTTGATCTCCTTTACCCATTTCACCCTCCCCTCACCCCCTTCTTCTCTGGTAACCACCAGTCTGTTCTCTGTATCTATGTGGTGTTGTTTTGTTTTGTGCATTCATTTATTGTGTGTGTTTTAGACTCTTCATATGAGTGAAATCATATGGTATTTGTCTTTCTATGTCTGACTTATTTCACTTAACATAATATTCTCTAGGTCCATCCATGTTGTCACAAAAGGCAAGATTCCATTCTTTTTTATGGCTGAGTAATATTCCATTGTATACGTACACCCCGTCTTCTTTGTGCATTTATCTATTGATGGGCACTTAGGTTGCTTCCATATCTTGGCTGTTGTAAATAGTGCTGCAGTGAACATAGAGGTGCATGTATCTTTTTGAATTAGTGTTTTCATATTCTTTGGAAAAATACCGTAAGTGGAACGGCTGGATTGTAAGATAGTTCTGTTCCGCCCTTAGCCTAATGGGGTTCCTTTGTAGGTTATTGCCCTTTTTTTCTGACTGCCTTTAAAATTCTTTCTTTGTCATTGACTGTGGACAGTTTTAATATTATGTGTCTTGGAGAAGATCTTTTTGCGTTGAGATAATTAGGTTTTCTCTTAGTTTCACGGACTTGTGTATCCAGTTCCTTCCCCAGGTTTGGGACACTCTCAGCTATTACTTCTTTTTTTTTTTAAATTTATTTATTTTATTTTTGGCCGCGTTGGGTCTTTGTTGCTGCCCACGGGCTTTTCTCTAGTTGCAGTGAGCGGGGGCTACTCTTCCTTGCGGTGTGCGGGCTTCTCATTGCGGTGGCTTCTCTTGTTGCAGAGCACGGGCTCTAGGTGCGCGGGCTTCAGTACTTGTGGCTCACAGGCTCTAGAGCGCAGGCTCAGTAGTTGTGGTGCATGGGCTTAGTTGCTCTGCAGCATGTGGGATCTTCCCAGACCAGGGCTCGAACCCGTGTCCCCTGCATTCGCAGGCGGATTCTTAACCACTGTGCCACCAAGGAAGCCCTCAGCTCTTACTTCTAAGCAAGCTCTGTGCTCCCTTCCCCTGTCTTTTCCTTCTGGGATGCCCACTGTCCTTCTGTTGCTCTTCCTGATGGAGTGGGATAGCTCTCGTAGGATCCCGTGTTTTTAATCTTAGCTCTCTCTCCTCTCCTGCCTGAATCATTTCTAGATTTCCGTCTTGGAGCTCACTAGTTCCCTCTTCC
Source organism: Delphinus delphis (assembly GCF_949987515.2). Taxonomy (NCBI): domain Eukaryota; kingdom Metazoa; phylum Chordata; class Mammalia; order Artiodactyla; family Delphinidae; genus Delphinus; species Delphinus delphis. The sequence continues at coordinate 2,471,352 of NC_082690.1, read as the reverse complement.
TTGTGGTCGGCTCGATCCCCATTGCCCTCTAATGCATTTTCCGTCTCATTTATTGAGTTCTTCAGCTCCAGAATTTTGGTTGGATTCTTTCTTAAGAGTCTCAGTCTCTTTGGTAAAGTAGTCCTTCTGCTCATTAGTTTTATTCCTGAGCTCATTGAACCGCCCATCTGACTTTTCTCGTAACTCATCGAGTTTCCTGATGCAGCTATTTTGAATTCTCCATCAGTTAGGTCCCAGTATTCCATGACTTTAAGTCTGGTTTCTGGAGAATTGTCGTCTTTCTGTTGTCCCACGTGTTACCGTGCTTCTGCATGGTGCTTGGTGAGTTGTTCCTCTGCTGGCCCATTTGAAGTAGCCAGTACCTTCTTGGGTAGAGCTTTTTTACTTGGTTCTAACTTTCCTTTGGTTTTCGGCAGGTGGCGCTGTAGTGTGGGCTTTGGTTTCTCTTGCCTCTGCCGCTGCTGCCAGAGGTGCTGCGCTGGGCGTGCTGGTGCTTGCTGTGCCTGGGGCTGTGCCTGTGGCTGATGTCGCCTCAAGGGGCACCGGACGTCGGGCACCTCTGCCACATTCGGGGTTGCCTGGGTCACGAGCACTGCCACCACAGCAGGCGGGGGGGGCGGGGCCAGAGCTGGGGTCGCAGGCGCCCTGCTGTGTCCAGCTTGTTGGGTTCGGGGCGCTGCTATGGCCTGTGCTGCTGCTGCCGGGGCAGGGGTCTCGGGCACCACGTCCACTGCTTCCTGGCCCTGCCCGTGCTGGGTCCCAGCCCACCCCCCGTGAGGTGTGCAGGGGCTCGGGGTCCCAGGGCGTGCCGGGCAGAGCTGTGGGCGTTTTACTGGTTGTAGGTGGAAGGGACAGACGGAGGGAGCATCTTCCTAAGGAGGCGAGATGCTGAAGTGCAGGGAGTGCAGTGGACTTAGAACTTAACGAGGCACATTCTTTGTGGAGCCTGGGGCCCCTTAGAAGCGGCCCGGTTAGAGGTGGCTCTCTGAGCCTGTCTGTGTGTCTGGTTCTCTTCTCTCCTCTCACTGCAGTACCTGCAGTTCAAACTGGCAGATATGGTGGCCAGGCTGGTGGCCTCACGGCTGATGATCCGCAACGCAGCCGTGGCTCTGCAGGAGGAACGTGAGGATGCGGTGGCCCTGTGCTCCATGGCCAAGCTCTTCGCTACAGATGAATGCTTTGCGGTGAGTGGTGCTGCTGTCTGCCTCTCTTGGGTGACCGGCCTGTGGCGGGCCGCCCGGCCGCTCCTGGAATGCTGCGTAAGGCGTCAGTTATTCAGGAGAGGCCCACGTGGGCGCTCGGCCGGCACTTCACCTGCTCCACGCCGCCGCACATCAGGTTTTGTCTCTGCCCTTTGGCTGTGCGCTGGGTGAGATGCTGCCTTTGGAAGAAGGGTCAGACCACAGCACTGTTTAAATGTCAGGGACAGAGCCATTTCCACAGCGAGGCTGCATCTGCCGCTCACCAGAACTCCAGCTGGTGTGGGGCGGGCAGCCTCTCCCTGCAGACAGCAGGCGAGAAGGGCAGAGGCCTTTGTCCCTCATGGGTGGGGACTGGCTCGCTCAGGAGGCAGACTTCCCTCGTTGTCCCTGTGCACACAGAACCGGAGACCCTCTGGCCTGGCTGGCACCTTCATCTTCCTCACGTTGGCTCAGGGCAGGCAGCCAGATCAGGGCTGGGGCGGAGAGAGGAGCCCCTGTTCCAGAGCCTTCTCAGAATCCGAGGTATCTAATCCCTGTGTCCCTGCAGATCTGCAACCAGGCCCTGCAGATGCACGGGGGCTACGGCTACCTGAAGGACTGCGCGGTCCAGCAGTACATGCGGGACTCCAGGGTCCATCAGATCCTCGAAGGTAAAAGTGGCCAAGGTGGTCCTCTCCCTTTCGGAGCCGTCACCCCTGCCGTCTGTCGCCGTGCTTCCTGTCTTCCTCCTCCCTCCTTGCTCCTGGCCCCCTCTGGAGGGGCCTGCTGTGCCGTCCTGACCTGGCCTGGGGGCCGGGAGGCCCTGCTCTGTCCCCACGGAAGTCACCGAGTCACCCCTCTCTGCTCTTTGCCTTTGTCATTTATAGAGACAGCACAAACGAAGATAACATCCGAGAAAGCATTTTGAAAACTGCAGCAGCGGCTGTTCTTCACTGTTGTAAAATACTTGGTCCTCAGGGATCCCAGGACTTCTCCACAGTAACTTCCAGGGTAGATGTGAGCTAGTTTGATCTCCAGCCTCTACACACTGATCATGACCATCAGTGTTGCTAATGGAGCTTTCAGTAAATTAATTGTCACACATGGGCATCTTCTTGCCGATCACAGGCCCACGGGCAGGAGATGGGTAAGCTGCTGGCGTCGGGCTCTGCAGGGCCTTCTCCACTCCACGCTGATTTGGAAGTCTTCAGATTACATGACTGTTGTTTAGCCAGTAGGCAGCTGAGGTTGTTACACTGTAGCAAAGGCAGCAGATGAGGCAAAGGCTTATGGAAGTGACTTTGAGTGAAGGAACCTGCAGGAAGCACCAGCCTCCCTGTGGCTTCTGAAGCATCCTTCTCAGACCCGACCAGCGTCAGGACCACTGGGAGGATTTGTGAGCACAGAGCTTCTGACTCCATGGGTCTTGGTGGGCCTGGGGATCTGCATTTCTAACGAGGGTTCAGGGAGGTTGCTCCTGCCTGTCTGGAAGCCACATTGAGAGCCACCACGGGGTGTCACGTCCAAGTCACAGGCTTTAGTATCTGCTTTCTGCTGCAAACCTTGTCCCTAAAGCGTGTTTATGAGCAGGGTTGCTAGTGCGCAGGCCAAACCCGTCGCCTCATTCCTTCTGTGACTCCAGTCGTACGTGGCTGTTGCTTTCCAGCCTTGGTGAGTGCGGGAGACTTCCCTTCATTCTGACTCTTTCAACCGTGTTAGAATAACTGAGAAAAGCCAGATGTGCTTATTTCAGGCCACACCATCATCCACTTGTAGGAAAATGTGCGCACTGGTCTTCGTGACTTGTTTCACCCCAGACTTTGTTATTGGATAGATAGGAAATTTCAGCTTTGATTTTATTCGAGATGTGTGATTAGTCATTCCTCATGGTGGTGAATATTTCTTTTTGCATTAAAAAGAGTGGAAATAAAAAAATAAACTAAAAAAAAAGAGTGGAAAAATGAAGCAAGCAACTGACCCCCCCCCCTTCTTTCAGGGAAAATGTTTTTGTTTTTTTAAAATTCAGTTTTCTGATTACCAGTGATGTTGGTATATTTATTGTTGAAGACTTACAAAATATAAGAAAAGTTAAAAAAGATCATTCATGTTTTGACATCAGAACTAATACTTTGGGCTCCTTTTATATTTAAGACCAAAAATATCTTCTTTTGGACCTTTTTCTGCGCTTGTATAGATACATTTTTTAAAGTTAATTTTTATTGGAGGATAGTTGCTTTACAATGTTGTATTAGTTTCTGCTGTACAGCAAAGTGAATCAGCTATACATATGCATGTATCCTCTCTTTTTTGGATTTCCTTCCCATTTAGGTCACCACAGAGCAATGAGTAGAGTTCCCTGTGCTATACAATAGGTTCTCATTAGTTATCTGTTTTATGCATAGTGTGTATATGTCAATCCCAATCTCCCAATTCATCCCACCCCCCATAGATACATTTTTTTGAAGTAGAGTCATACTACGTATACTATTGTATGTTCTGCTGTTTTATTTTGTTTGCTTTGACTATCAGGAGAGGTTACTTTTTTTTTTAACATCTTTATTGGAGTATAATTGCTTTACAGTGGTATGTTAGTTTCTGCTTTATAACAAAGTGAATCAGCTATACGTATACATGTATCCCCATATCTCCTCCCTCTTGTGTCTCCCTCCCACCCCCCCTGTCCCACCCCTCTAGGTGGTCACAGAGCACTGAGCTGATCTCCCTGTGCTATGCGGCTGCTTCCCACTAGCTATTTTACGTTTGGTAGTGTATATATGTCCATATATAGAGGTTTTCTTAAAAGTAAATTTTTTCCTCACTTCCTGACATCTTTCAAGATAAAAAACGATGTTGCCGGGCTTCCCTGGTGGCGCAGTGGTTGAGAGTCCACCTGCCGATGCAGGGGACGTGGGTTCGTGCCCCGGTCTGGGAAGATCCCACGTGCCGCGGAGCGGCTGGGCCCGTGAGCCATGGCCGCTGAGCCTGCGCGTCCGGAGCCTGTGCTCTGCAACGGGAGAGGCCACAACAGTGAGAGGCCCGTGTACCGCCAAAAAAAAAAAAAAGCGACGTTGCCCTTTACATCCCTAGCCAGAGCTTTGCTGACTCTCAGGCCCGGCAGCTCCTAAGCCCCTCCATCCTCTCTCGCTCTTGCAGGCAGCAACGAAGTGATGCGGATACTGATCTCAAGAAGCCTGCTGCAGGAGTAGCCCCTGGACTGAGGCTCCGATGGGAGGATCAGTGTCGAGTGGTTCCATGTGGACGGCACTGTCACAGTGAGTCCAGGACGCGCTGGAAGGGCTGTGCTTGTCCAGGGCACCATCACAGCGTCAGCTGGAGGGCGGCACCTGGAGGACGGCAGGAGCTGCCCTGGCTGGAACGTTACAAGAAGACGTGCCGCCTTGTTTTCCTGACGCAGAGGGTGACCAGTGAACACTGACCACGAAACCACTGTCCTTTCCTGGATCCACAGTCTTGATTTGTCTGCATTTTGCTGGTTCACCAGATTCCTCTTCTGGGAATCTGGGTACTTCTTTTGAGGGTTTTTCCTGACTGTAAAGCAAAGGTGTGGGAAAGGAGAAATGGAGAGAAAGCGTCTTCCTGTCTTTTTCTGTTCTTTGTGCCTCGGCTGAAGATGCAGAAGGTTTCTGTGGGCTGCTCTTCCTTTGCAGCAACTCCTCCTCTGAATGTAAATCATGATGAAATGAGTGTTTGGAAATCCTTCTCCTAAGCTGAGATTTAGGGCGTATCTGCACTTCTGGACTATCTGAATATCAAGGGCTGAGATTATTTGGAACTGTGAATACTTGTTGTTTTAGAAGCATGTGGTCTGGGAATGGTATTCAAAGTTCCTGTGACATTTCCTTATAAGTGCTTTGAGTATACTTTTTTCCTGAGTTTTTGCTTTTTTGCTCCTCTTTTTAAATGTTTTTAATCACTACATTAATAAATCTACCCCTCTCTGTACCATTTTCAGGTCTACTGGTTTTTATTTTATCTTTCTAAATAAGCCTTCACGACTATTTTTTAAATTTTTATTACATTTAATTAAACATTTAACTAGACTTTGGGATAATAAACAAAAATCTCTCCTTGACCAAGTTGACTTTTTAAAAATAGGTTCCTTAAATTATTAATAGCCTTGTAAAGCAAGTAGTGTTTATGATTTATGAAAGTAGATTTAAAGTAATACCCAAAGATGTAGACTTTTTAGAGAACTCTGTTATAAATGATCACTGCATTATTTCATCTCATCTCTATAAAAGAAATATCCAAGGTATTTTTTTAACTATAAGTCAGTGTTTAGAGAGACCAACATATGTGCCCTTAGCTACGACAGGTGTTTTCTGTTTTGACCTCGAAGTCTAAGGCACTGTACTGGGTAGTGCAGGGGGACAGGCTGTGGGTCTACTGCGAAGCTGAAGTTAAATTTCCACCTTCAGAAGCCTAACTCCACAGCTGCAGTGCAAGATAATGATGGGTCTACGGAAGAGAGAATGATGCCGCACAAGTGTTGTAGGAAGGAATTCATGGAGAAAGTAGGAATTCAAATTAAGCCTTTATGATGATGTGTGGTATTTAAAGATAACCAAGAAAGTCAGCTTCAGACAGGAAAGAACCAGGAGCAGGAAAAGTGCAGGCTGTGAGTGGGAGCTGTTGACACTTTGCTTCTGCGGGGCGGTCCCGGTATGGAAAGATTTAAGTTCAATCTGGATGCAGCCTTACGAAGGCCGAGCACTGGAGAGCCACGGAAGGCTTTTAATGAGGAAGATGTGATGAGATTAATCCACTGAGAGGAACATTCTGGGATGCCTGTGGGGGAGGAATTTGAGTGGGGAAAGACAGAGCGTGAGGCCGGCCAGTCAGTAGGTTCTTGAAGCCGGCAAGATGAGACTGAGCCTGAACTTGCCAGGTAGCAGGAGAGTGGGTGTGGTGCTGCCTTGGGGCCTGGATGGCCTCCCGGTCCTCGGGATGCTTCCGGCACCCAGTTCTGACCCAAGGCCAGAGCAGGTATGCTGTTTGTACCCTTGAGAGCTCTGTGAGCCGCTGGGATTCTGCACACACGTGCTTCGCCTTTGGTTACTTATTAGAGCTCAGCTTCCCAGCAGCCTGAATTCGGGCCCTGTGGCAAGAACACAGTGAACTTGGAGCTCATCTCTGTCATCGACCATTCAGCTGGTCCATAAGTGAAACCAGCAGAAGCAGAGCAGACAGGTCCTGAGGAAATCCACTGCCAGGGTCCCTGGTGGGCGCAGGATGCGCACAGGTGACCAGATGCAGCCCAAAATGGCTGGATTTGACGGGCTGGAAGCCTGCTCGGGGTGTGGCATCGAGGACCAGGCCTGCAGAGTGCCCGGCCGGGGGTTGGGGCTCGGGGGTGGTGGGGGGCTTGAGCCAGGGACGCAGTGCCTCAGTTACAACTGCACCTCCAAGGGGTCTGAACTCTTCCAGGTCTCCTCGGGCTGCCTCTACTCTGACCCTGTCACGGGGGAGGGGAAATTAACCACTCCAGTATATGGATGTTTGAACAGAGGAGGATTTCGGTCACCTGTTAAAAAGTCTGTATCCCTTATAGATTTGAGAAATTAGAAGTCCTGTCTCTGCTCAGTTATTTTAAAAACAGTAGGACTTCTCCAAAACACTTCCCTGTAAACTATCTCCTAGTTTTCACAGGGGGGTCCTTGCACGAACAGACACCCAGGAGGTTACACCCAGGAGATGTTTGTTGTGTTAATTTATTGGAATTGAATTGCAGGACAGCCCTGCTGAACGTGCTGCCGTCCCCTAAGCCTGGGCTCTGGAGTCAGACTCCCTCGACCTTTGATTGCCAGCTTTGCCACCAACTGCGGCTTAAAGCAAAATCGCTTAAATTCTGCCTGTTTCCTCCCGTAAACTGGAGAGAATAAAAGTTCCTCTCTCATAGGATAACTGGTGAATCAAGTGAGAGAATCCACAGAAAGGGCTCGGAATAGAGTGCAGTAAGCACTCTCATCCCACAGACGAGCACAGTGAACTGCAGGGAGGTTAAGTGTCTCGCTCAACTTGCACATCTCCTGACAGACTTTAAAATATTTAAATCATGATTCGTGGTAGTCAGTTAGTGCTGATTACCAGCTGTTCCCCGTCTGCCTCTTCCAGGTAAACGGCAGGATTGCATCTCCCTTTGCCAACATTACAGAAACACATAAGCACAAGAACAAGTCACTGAGGTTTCTCCCAGGATCCCAGAAGTCTCGGCTTCATCCACTCCACAGTAAAGATCCTGTGGTCCATCCTCTGCTTTGTCTGAACATTTCCATATATATTCTTCTCACCCAAAGTTTGTCGCCTCTTTGGCACTGGAAAGGCCTGTCATTCCTGGGAATTAAGATCAGCCAGACGCCGTGTGAGTGAATGCTGTCTATGTCAGGGGGACAGGGTCGGCTGCCACAGGGCCATGACAAAGTGTGCATCCCCACATCACTCCCCAATACTACCTCCCCCTGGGAGGAGAGAGGAGGGGGCCACTGAGGCCAGGGTAGAGTGGGAGACCCAGTGGACAAGACTTTGCAGCTGGAAACCTAATCCTAGATGCTTAGTGACCTGTGGCAAGTAGTGGGTGAGCAGGGGAAGAGGGGACCAGGGCAGGGTCCCCGGGAGCCAAGGTCATCTCCGCCTCAGGTGTGTCCAACCTCACTATCTGTGAGCACGGTGATGCCCCATGTCCTCTGGTCCTTCCACTGTCTCCTGGCTGGTGTCTTGTCACCCAGCTCCGTGGTCCAAAGCCCAGGGGGGATTTCTAGGTGACGCCCTCCTGTCCTCACAAACAGGGAAGTTCATCCCCACAGGACAGGAGGAGCAGCTGCCCGTTGTCTCCAGGCTGGCAGAGGGCAGGGGAACCTCCAGCCGCCAGGCCTTGGCCGCGTGGGGCCTGCGGATCATTTCCGGTGCAGTTCCGCTCAGCTTGAATGCGGCTCTCACTCCTCAACTTCACACCATTACAGCATCGTCACATTATCAACATCACCATTTTCTCAGGCGTTGGTAAAGAGCCGTATACACAGTACAAACGTAAACAACACGCCTGGACAGTCCACTGGTTACCTTCCTCATCCCTCACCTGGATCATGGCCCTGAGCCCCTCACACTATTCTGGGCTTTCCACAGAAAATCTGGAATATCACTGTTTTCCATTTTGTCTATAAATCATCCTGTGGGTCTAATGGGTTGTAAATTCTTCCACAGGCTTTAAGCTTGTCAGAGTCAGAAATACACCTGATTCATCTCTTTCTTCTTGGTGTGTTCCTGGCATCAAGCAGGAACTCGATGTTTATTGAACAAATAGAGAACAACTGGAGAAAAGCTATCGTCACCCATGTGATACTGTAGCTGGCGGCCATTCCCATGCAGGAACGGGCAAGACACATCACCCAAAGTCGGCTAGACACTAAGAACTCGGATGGACCCCCAGGGAAGCCAGGTGAGTGCAAAGGCAAGCTCGCAGGGCTGTGCACGTGCGACCCCTTCATAGAGCATTCCAGAAATGATGCTGCTACTGAAATGGAAGCCGGGATTAGAGGGGGAAGGGGAGGAGAGGAGCCGCCATCAGGGGTGCAGGAGGCTGTGGGGATGGAGCAGCTCTACACTGGGATCATGCTGGCGGCCACAGGGGCCATGGATGGGAGACAGTCGCGTGGAACTCTGCACACACTGGTGGCACCTGGACGAGCCCGGGTTGCGCCCGCGCATCTCACGCTGCTGATGCCGTGTGCGCCAGGAGCCAGTGTGGGGCACTGGGGATCCCACGAACATCCACGTTACAGCTTCCTGTGAAGCTATACTTACTGCAGAATAAACACTGTTTCCAAGTCCGCTGGCCAGCAAAACCGCACTTCCCGGACCCAGCCTCCCGGTCCCCGCTGTCAGGGCAGCTGCGGTTTGGGGCCATGCAGGTGCCAGCAGGACGCGGGAGGCCGGAGAACAGGGCACGGTGGGCGGGGGTCCTTGCGAGCGGGCTCAGGAACCCCCCACGGCCCCGGAGCTTTCTGGGGCAGGGGGAAGAGCAAGACCCCTGGGGCCGAAGGCTCGGAGACGGTCACTGTCCACCCTCCGCGCCCCATCCCCCAGCAGTGTTTCCCTGTACAGGTCTCGTGGGCCAAGGACTTGGCTTCTATTCTGTGACAATGGAGAGCACTGGATGGATGGGTGCTGAGTGGGGAGGACCTCAAAAGATCTGCTTTTCAGAAGCCATGTCTGGTAGAGGGGCGGGGCCGTCCTGAAGCTGGATGCCCCGTTCAATTGCTGCCTCTCCAGCCAGGAGGGGGACCACGGGGCCTGCCTGCAAGGGGCGTGGGGAGCTGCCAGCGAGCCTAAGACGGGGACCCCGAGAGACACAAAGTGGGTGTGGGTGACGGTAAGCGGGGAGCTGAGGAGGACTCCGGGGAGACAGGGGAGATGAGAGAGTAGCAGAAGAACAGCAGGTTGATGGGGGAGGTGCCGAACTGCATTGTCAACAGGCCGAGACGGTGCCTGCTGGAAACAGCCGTGTATCAGGGCCCTCGGGGAAAGGCCGGCTCCAGGAAAAGGTCAGTCTGTCCAGTCCGGGGCTCCCTGCTGTCACCTCCCATGGAGCTTCCCATCAGCTCTCACGGCTCCTGGAGGGGTTGACAGTCCCCTGGGATCCAAGGATCTGTTCTCTCTGCCCTCTTTTCACAGACTCTCCACTCTTTCCCCCATTCATTGATGCTTTGCTGGTCTACATGTGAATGAAAGCGTTTTCTGTGTGTATAAGCCCTCAGATACTTTTTTTTTTTTAAGCAGAGGTCTTCTTAGAAGCCCGTATGATTTAAATTTATTTATTTATGGCTGTGTTGAGTCTTCGTTTCTGTGCGAGGGCCTTCTCTAGTTGTGGCAAACGGGGGCCACACTTCATCGTGGTGCGCGGGCCTCTCACTATCGCAGCCTCTCTTGCTGCGGAGTGCAGGCTCAGTAATTGTGGCTCACGGGCCCAGTTGCTCCGTGACATGTGGGATCTTCTCAGCCCAGGGCACAAACCCGTGTCCCCTGCATTGGCAGGCAGATTCTCAACCACTGCGCCACCAGGGAAGCCCCCTCAGATACTTTTTGAACAGTGTGTTTAATAAGATGCTATGAGCAGAGCTCACAACCAGGAAAGTGCTGAAGACTCACTGTATTCAAGACCCGCCTTGTCTCACAGGTGGCCAGAGAGCAGCTCGTGTTGGCTGTCAGAGGACCTGCAACCTCTTCCATCAGAACCGTGGCCGCAGCACCGGGGGAGGTTTCGGGCACAGCTAGTGTGTTAGTGCCTCTCTGATCTTCTAAATATTTCATACTTTCATAATAGAAAAATTGTTTTCACTCCTCTTTTCTGACTTGACCCGGGTTTCTGGTCTTTCTCGAAACTCAAGCCACCTGTTCTGAGCTGGAACAATCCCAGCATCACCATATACGCTCTACTGCCGACCAGACCGGGACGAGGACCTCAGGCTCCCCTTTTAATGCAACAATATTGAAGAGTTATCTCTGGGCAAAAATAAATTAGTCCTGCCTATCTCACCATCACTTTTTTCTTAGAGCTTGTACACTTTGATGGGTTTCCCTGGACAATTCTCTTACCATAAACCAAAACTTAGCCTCATCTGAGTTACAGATGTTATTATGGTCATGATTTACATGCACAGAGGATTTGACCATGTCAACTTCAGTCTCCAGATCCTTCATTTCCTTACACCACAGGTCAGAAGTATGTACATAGACCTGTCTTCTGAAGCATCTAAGCCCTCAGTGCTTCGTGGTCTGATAACTGCTTTTATTACTCTCACCTTCCCGCAGTGAAATTAGCATGGACGACATCCTCAAGGGCAAAGTACCGGTACAAGAAGTTCCGGCAAAGCTGAATGCCGTTGCCATCGCAATCCCACTAAAGCAGGCCTGCTTCTTTAGCCTGAGGGAAGATGAGTCATTTCACAAAGATCCAAGTTTATTTTTCTAAATGACCGCTTGTTTTGAGCCATTAAAGGTGGCCGCTGGCTGCTCACTGGTCCTCAAACTGCACCCCTGCTCCAGACCTTCGGATTTTCTTCATCTTCATCACTGAGGCTGATGTTTCCCTTGATTCCGGAGGACTTCATCATGTGGTTCCCTAAATTATGTAGTCACTCAACAAACAACTACTGAGAGCCTGGCATAAAATAAAGTAAAATAAAATGTGTCTTTGTAAGAAAAAAAAAAACACAAGGATTTTTTAATATAGAATCCCCCTGATCTAACAATTACTTCATTAACAGCATTTATTTTCCTGGGATAGGGAAGTTGATTGAGAATATTTTCCGTCACGTACAAACTGGTGTTTGGAGAGACTAACACTTGCATTTTCAACTAAAACTAGTACTTGCTGATTGTTGCAGAAGTGCTGCGTGCACTTGTCAGGCGCGGGGCAAGAGGCTTCGTCAGGGACACAGATTTGCTTAAAGTACGGTTCCCGCCAGGAAAGCACTTAGCAACACTTGTCCCCACTGAGGAGTAGCTCCTGGGGCTGGGGTCAGAGCCTTGGGTCCTGGGTGCCATGTGCTGCCCCTGCAGCCCGCCTGACCCAGTCCCCATAGCACCTCGTAGGCAGGAGAGCCCTGCAGTGACCTGGCAGAATAGGAGGCCATGGGCTCCCATGGAGAATCTTCCCGGGGCTGAGATGTGCCCCCTCTCATCTGCCTGCCCCCCCACACCTGTCTGAGCTTCCAGCCCTTTCTGAATGGCAGCTGACATCCCACCTAGCACAAGCCCCCCGCTCCTGCCCCCATCCCACAGGCTCTCAGAACCCATGTCAACCTCAGAGATCCCTGAGTCTGTTCCCTCTACAAATGGATGTAAGTTGTTTTAAGGTTTTGTGGCTCCTCTGTGGACAAATCAGATCCACCCCCGTCTTTCCCAATGTCACCCATTCTTTGGTGGCCCCTTGGTCCTACATCTAAGCCTGACGTCCGTCCCATCAGTGTGGAGAGTCCCAGGTATCAGACTCCACACTCCTGGGCCTGAGATCTCACTGTCTGCCGGGACGGAGCAGCTGTTACCTCACACAGGTGCCTGCCGGCAGGGTCGCCAGGCGTGGGAGCTAAGCCTTCCTCAGTCTGATAGCCACTTTTATGTCCCAGTCCATTTCCCTGAGAAAAAGCTCGAGTAGCCACTGTTCTTCATAACAATGTTCCGAAGACAGAAGGCTACGCCCATGGTTTACAACTGCCTGTGGTAACTTGTTGCCTTTCTTAAAAAATAATTTTTTTTCTTATCAAAGTTACATATGTAGGTCAGAACAGTGCTTTGGAATATAGTAAGTTCCCATTAAATGTTTTTTAACTTAGTGAATAAATAAAAGTTAAAGTGTGGCATCGTCCGGAAAGGGAAACTCTCTAATTTTTTCAGGCCCCAGAAGAGAGATATTGAACAGTATTGAAATACCTTGTGTTTAAGTGGGATCTAATTATAACTTGAACTTGATGAAATGATTTTAAAATTTATCTGGAATAATACATGAATAAACAGGAAGCCTCCTTAAATAGAATAACAAAGTCATGGACTTGAGCTATGTAGTGTGCTGTGTTGTGTAAGAATATTCGAATCTATAGAAAACAAATAGAAAGGATAAGACTCGTAAGATGTGTGAAGCATAGATAAATTAGTCACCTGTGGAACTTGTTAGATGATATAGGTAGATCACATGTGTGTAAACACAGAAAGGGATAGAAGGACCAAGCATGGACTAAATATTTACGACGCTGAGAGTGAGGGCCTCCTTAACTTTCGCACCTTGTTTACCCATTCTAGTCCCAGCCCTGTACCGTGGACATAGGCCTGACTGTCCACGGTACGCTAAGTGTGTATGAATCATACAAGGCCCGCAGTACTCATGAGGTCTAATTCCCTCATCCACTGGGGATACTCATTCTGTCCATAGGGTCCTTGACTGCAGAAACACAGAGAAAACCCGTGGCTGTTCTGCAGACTAAATGGAGGACCATTTAGCTATTGGCCATCTCTCCTGTGGGATAAGTGGGTGACCTTGGTCCAGGCACCTTCCTTCTCATGGGGCCCCCTGGGTCCTCATAACCACACCATTAGCAGGACTCAGGCAGTGTCCTTCTGTCCACTGGCACTCTATCCTCAGAGTGCTAACCTACTCTGTCTCTTTCGCTTTTCACTATGTGTTTTTAATTTATTTATTAAACCATGTGATCTGAGTTAATTTGGTCTGTAAGCCTCTCTGTTCCTAGAACTTTGGGATAATTTGCTGGTAGTGTACCTAGAGGTCTACATTGCACTAAAGTAATTTCCCAAACAAAAGGCATTGAAATATTAAAGTACATGGCCCAGAGGTTAATAGCACAGGCTTTGGAACTCTGTCACCAGGGATTGAATCCTGGGTTTGCCACTAACTGCTGTGCCACCTTGGGCAGGTTACCTAAACTCACTCTGCCTCAGTTCCTTTTTTTTTTTTTTTTTGGCTGCACTGCACGACTTGTGGGATCTTAGTTCCCCAACCAGGGATTGAACCAGCGCCCTCAGCAGTCAAAGCACGGAGTCTTAACCACTGGACTGCCAGGGAATTCCCTGCCTCAGTTCCTAAATCTGTGAAATAGGGATAAAAAGAGTACTAGCTCATAAGGTTTTAAGGATGATAAATGAGTTCACAGGTAGTGAGTTTAGAACTGTGTCTGGCATAGTGTAAATTCTCTTTGCAAATTGGATCTGGTCAGACAGATCCAGTGGAATAAATGGAATAAAATACAGAATCCAAAGCAGACACAAGTATATGATAATTTAGTGTATGATAAAGGTCTTTGCAAATTAATAAGGAAAGAATTACATTTAGGAGTAATCTGCTAGCCATTTGGAAAAATACGAAAGGTTCATCCACATTTCAAACTTATATTAAAATAAATTTTTGATGAACCAAAGATTTAAATGAAGAAACAAACTGCAGAAACATTAGAATAAAACATAGGCACCATGGCGTAATCCACAGAATTACTGCCATAATAAGATGTTTAGATCTTAAATGACAGGACTGTAACGAGATCTACAATCAATGCCAAGTGAGTGAATAATTAATATATCCATACAAGCAGCAATACATGTTTTGCAGGAACACATACAACAAAGGACATACAGCCATCTTTCAGTATCTGGGGGGACTGATTCCAGAAACTCCTAAGATACCAAAATCCACTGATGCTCAAGTCCCATCAGCCCTCCACATCCCCAGATATGGAACTTGTGGTACAGAGGGCCAATTGTACAAAAAAACACACTAGAGTGACTAACCATGGAAAGTAGAGGAAAATTAAAGTGGGGAATAGGGATGCTGAAAATTATCTAACAAAATTAAAAGGAAATACAAATTACAAATAATAAATATAAAAGTGTTTAAATACAGCTGATATTTTAGGTTAATTTTTAACGATATTTTAAAACTTTTTAAACTTTTAAAACTTTTTCAGCACTTTTATTTTTTTATTTTTTGCGGTACGCGGGCCTCTCACTGCTGTGGCCTCTCCCGTTGCGGAGCACAGGCTCTGGACGCGCAGGCTCAGCGGCCATGGCTCACGGGTGCAGCCGTTCTGCAACATGTGGGATCTTCCCGGACCGGGGCACGAACCCGTGTCCCCTGCATCGGCAGGCGGACTGTCAATCACTGCGCCACCAGGGAAGCCCAATTTGTTTGTATTTTGTTGAGAATTTTTGCTTCCATGTTCATGAGAGATATTGATTGTTGGTTTTCATTTCTTGAAACATCTTTGTTTGATTTTGGAATTAGGGTCATGCTGGCCTCATACAATGAATTTGGAAAAACTCCCTCCTTTTCTATGTTCTGGAAGGGATTGTGTAGAATTGTTAGTATTTCTTACTTACTGTTTGGTAAAATCCACCATTGAAACCATCTGGACTGGGTGCTTACACCCTTCTTGGCTTGTTGGAATTCATCCACAGGCAGTTTTTCAGGAGGAAGGTTTTACGTCAAGAATATCAAATACAGTGTTGCCTACAATAGCAAAAATGTGAAAAGACCCTAAAAAGTCAACAGAAAAATTGTTATGTATATTATAGTAAATCCATATGATACGATTTTAGGCTTTAAAAAGTCTCCAAAATCTTCAGTGACTGATTTGCCAGTTAGATGCTTAACATTTAGCAAGCTTTATTTTCTACACAAATGTGCTTTTAGGCAGACATGAATAAAATAAACACATTTTATTTCTGCCTCCCCATACTCAGTTGGAAAGGAGGCATCTTTGGCCAAAGAGAGGGTAAGGAGAGAGGGTGTTGTATATGCTGTCTGCAGATTCCTGGTGTGTGTGTGTGTGTGTGTGTGTGTGTGTGTGTGTAGTGGGGGAGATGCAGGGGCAGTGAGCAATGTCTTCACGCTTTTCCCTGCAGTCTGTGTGTCTCTGAGGTGATCTGCTGGGTCACATCCAATCAGAGAAGGAACAGCAGTTTGGTTGTTGGTTCTGGTGTGTGTGTGACAGCAGAACCTGGCATGGAGTGTCTGTGTCTTATCACTCCTGAGCCCTCTGGGTGTAGTCAAAGCTCTTACTGGTAGTGGGCGGATATTGGTGAGAGAAGCCACATAGGCACGAATACTGCAACCAACTTTCTCAAATGACATCACTGGAAAACAATCACATACAGTCATCCCTCCGTGTCCAAGGGGGCTGATTCCAGAACCCCCTGTGGACGCCAAAGTCCACAGATGCTCAAGTCCCTTACATAAAATGGCATACATACTATTTGCATGTAACTTACACAATCCTCCTATATACTGCACTTTAAATCCTCTCTAGATTACTTATACTACCTAATACAATGTAAATGCTATGTAAATAGTTGCTGGCCAGGGACAAATTTAAGTTTTGCTTTTGGGAACTTTCTGATTTTTTTCCTGAGTATTTTTTCTTTTTTTTAAAGTTTTGGCTGCATTGGGTCTTTGTTGCTCTGTGCGGGCTTTCTCTAGTTGCAGCTGAACAACGACTGAGAATAGCAAGGTAAGAACTGTTTTGAGAAACTTCTCATTTAGACTCCGTAAACTCAGCTATAAGAAATTGTCTTAAAGGACCATGAGAAGCCGTCCTTTTGCAGTTTGTTCAGTGAGAAGAAAATGTGCCTGCTTTTTGTTTAACACTTGCATCTATTTTTCATATATTTATTCTGTCTGGATCGAAGACGATTCCTCACAGATGCAGCTGCACGTCACCTTGGAACTCTTTCTCCTCATGAAATTTCAAGGTAGTAAGAATTCCCAGAGAAGATCTTTTCTCCCAAGACTCACAGCTAGAATGAAATTAAGTAATTAAATCCAGTTTATAAAAAGCATGTTGTTTAATGACAGGAATGGTATACATCAAACAGTTCAACAATGATAAAAACTGGTAAAACAATCTTTTAAAATATACCTTATTATCAATATCTTAAATTTTATATATTATATAAATATGTCTATGTATTTTACATTTAAAAATTATCTATTTCATATACATTTAGCTATATCTATTTCATATATCTATTCTTTGTTCAAAGAGGATATTATAGTCTTCCTACCCTTATAAAGCTAGTGTACTCTCTTAATATTCTTATTAGCTGTCAGTGTATTTCCCCATGTGCTTAATTTAAGTATTTGAAAGTTCTTAATAATTGTTTTAGTAGCTTATATTGATAATTTTCATAATAATCGTTAATCATTGCTTTATTTTACTTCAACTTAATACAATTTTACTTTATTTTTAATTAATTAATTAATTTTATTTTTGGCTGCATTGGGTCTTCATTGCTGCACGTGAGCCTTCTCTAGTTGTGGAGAGCGGGGGCTACTCTTTGTTGTAGTGTGCGGGCTTCTCATCGCAGTGGCTTCTCTTACTGTGGAGCACGGGCTCTAGGCATGTGGGCTTCAGTAGTTGTGGCACACGGGCTCAGTAGTTGTGGTACACGGGTTAGTTGCTCTGAGGCATGTGGAATCTTCCCAGACCAGGGCTCGAACCCGTGTCCCCTGCATCAGCAGGCGGATTCTTAACCACTGCGCCACCAGGGAAACCCCAATACAATTTTAATGTTTCACTTTACGTCACATCTCAGATGCATACATTCAGATATTAACAACAAATTCAAATGACAAGGCTAGTTCTCATTTCTGATTAGTGTCACTCTGTTTATATTTGAAATGTCTGTCGCCGAGAAAGCGTGATGTCTTGAGTGACCCTGTCAGCTCACCCCAGAGCCTGCCCTTCACAGGCCACTAACCTGTCCACGGCACCTACTCAGATGTAGCTCCAGAAATTCCCCCACTGTCTCTCCTGCTTCAGTGACTTTTCACTCTCTTTGATCAAGATCATGTCAGTGTACCATGCTGTGGTTTCTCCCACCTGGAAATGAAAACAGGGCATTACCCTCGACTCAGGGTCATGAGCCACCAGCTACATTCCCATTTATTTATTCCTTCTTCCAGCAAATATCCATGAACGAGACTCATCTGTATCCACCGAGATTCCTCCACCTCCTCTAACCCGTTCCAGTTTCCCCAAACCCCCCCCACCTGCCTGCATCACAGTCACCAAAGTCTTATGTGGTGTCTCCACCTGCACGTCTCCTTGATGGCTCAACACCCCCCAGACTGAGCTGGGCTTCTGGGACTCCAACAGGGAAGAGCAAAATAGGACTCCATGTTGTATCTGTTTCTTTGACGTTAACCTTTGCTTTTAGGTGCTTTTGTTATTATAATCACACACAATGGCCTGCCTCAGGGAACCCTGCCCGGCTGCCTGAATGTTAAACTGAAGTGCCTTTGTTCAGCTCAGAGGGAGACAATCTGACCCTGCCCACCTGTGAATGGCTGCAGAAAAGAAGAAATTAACACATCCCCTCCTTGAGGCTGGCCAAGCCAGGCAAAACCAGTGGCCTTTTTACTTTACTTCCTCACCTCCTCCCCCTCTCTGTTCTATAAAAGAAACTGGCATTCCAACGTGATGGAGTCGTTCTTGAATCCTCTTGATTTCTCTCACCCCACAAACGACCCAGGAATCCAGACTCGTCTCCACGCCAGCTGCCACTTGTCTGAACAGCAGCACCTGGCACGCGACCCCTGCGGTAGCCCCTGGCCTGGTCTCCTGTTTTCGACCGCTGCCAGCCCCTGGCACCTGAGTGACCTTTTAAAGCGTAATGGATGCCCCGCCCAGAGCCTGCCCCGGTTCTGTTTGTTTGAGTCAAAGCTCTGCCCCCGAAGGCCTGCCTGATCTGGCCCTGGTTCCTCTGCCTCCCCCCACCCCCTGCAGTCCTGGAATGCCGGGCGTCACCCCTGCCCGAGGCCTTCGCACTCGAGGTCCTCTCTGCTTGGCTGGCGGCCCCTTCCTCGGCACCTGCGTGCAGGTAATGCTCCTCGTTCAGGTCTTTGCTCAGCGATGCCTTCTCTGCGAGACCTGCTCTGCGCACCCCTCCCCCCAGTCTTCCTTTGTCCGCTTCATTTATGCTCTGGATTTACTACCTTTGAGACAGGCTGGGCCCTGGGCCCTTTGCTGCAGGACCTGCACTTGGACAAACATCTCTAACAACAGATACAAAGAAACTATAAGGGACTAAAAATAAGTGCAGGGCTGTGCAGGGGGGCAAATTATCAACCACAAGATACAAAAAGGCCACAAACCCAACTGCCACTTCTGAGGTGTTGGGAGCAAAAGCAGGGTCCTGTGTCCACCCCTGCACACACAGCACCAAGGGGGCGGGCAGACCACCTAAGCTGTCCCTCAGGCCAGAACCCCTGGACCTGCCCCACCCTCACCCCATTTAAGGGAGCAGCCTGCCCCCCTCGGAAGCAGCAAGGGCACCTGTTACTTGTTCTCGCTACCTGGGCTGCAGAGTGAGTCCCAGTCAAGCCTCGCCTGAATTCCTCGTGTGGCCTCTTATCAATTTCTGTTGATTAAAGAGCCTGGGGTCAGTATCACCTTTGAACACACTTTATGGTTTACTAATTCATTTGTTGATTTTTGTTATCCTTCTTCCTCAGCTGGAACAGAAATTTCAGAGGGAGGGGATCTTTGTTTTGTGCACTGATACCTCCCAAACACCTAAAACAGTGTTCAGCACACAGTGGACATTAAAAGTTGTGGATTCCTTCTTAATGAACGAAATGCTGTTGAATCAGACCTTGGCTTTTCAGCCTGAAAAGTGGCATCTTGGCGGCTCTAAGGCCAGCACTGAAGACAGTGCATCCCCCACAAACACACAGGCCCCTCCCAGCCTCAGCGACCTGCCTTTGGGGTGAGAGGCCTTGACTACCCATCTGAACTTGGATCTGTTTTCCTTTTTCTTTTTCCAAGGACAAGGACTTTCTACTTTCTTTTCGTCCAGGGTTGAAATTGCACTCATTTAGTCCCAGGAATTCCCCCTGTTCTTAGTGTTTTGGCTCAAGACTCTTCGGCAACTTGAGTAAAGGAGCTGGAGGGGGTGAGGGCCCAGGGCCCACAGGACTGTTCTGACACAGAAGCCCCATCTTGCATCTTGTCCTAGTGACTTGAAGGGAGATTTTGTCACGTGTTTTCCTACAATTCAGATACACTATATTTAAGGCATTAACACAGTGCGCTCAGAAATAAGATATGCCAATGAATGAATATCTGATCTATAAACCTGTTTGTCACCTTTAAAAATCAAAAGTTAAACAGCTGATGCCGTTAATTTGACGTGACTATTTTGACTTTTTCCGGAGAGTCGCCCCATGCTGACTCCAAGCGAGCAGCTCTTCCTCTCCCGGCTCCTCGTTCACACCTGCTTCCCACCGGCAATGCGGGCTGCGGGAATTCTCAGGGCGGGTCTGCGAGCTCTGGGTCTGTTGGAGTTCTGACTCAGAGTGGTGGCCTGAGGATATCAACGGGACTTCATTTTTTTAAGAAAACGTTTTTTTTTTCTATTTTCTGAACCCCTGGCATCAGAAAGGCAGCCTGTGCGGGTTATGATCGCCCTGTATCAGGTCCGATCTTCCCACACACCCAGCCAGACCACTTGGTTTACAGCTCCATTAGACAGTTCACCTAACTGTAGCCTCCATGCCCAGTGATTTGAGTATTTCACGGTCCGCTTGGGGTCAAGATCAATCAAGCATTTTGCAAAGGACTGTCTTGAAGGTGTATCTTGCTACAATTTAAAAAACCCAGTCTTGTCTCCTCAGCAAACACATCTGGATTAGAGCTACCTCTGCAGCACCGCCCTGCTATCACAAAGTCCAGATAAAGTAAAACTGTTCTTAAACCGTGAGTAGGGTGTGTCTACAGGTCTGCACTTCCCAGCAGGTTAAGGGGTAATGATTTTTTCTTTAGCACTGAGTTATTTACATTTATCTCTCATAAGTAAAAACAAAGGACACAGGGCTGGGCTAAGGATTTCAGGGTTTTTATAGCCCATGTTAACAAGTTTAAGCTAATATCTGAAAAAAAGAGGAGATGCTGGGACTGTTTAAATACCTTAAGGATGCCCTGGTGTTTAATGGACTGTGCTGTTCACTGCTCAGCAATATCACCAGGAACCAGGGCCGACTGGGCGGGGGCGAGGGGGGAGCGTGGCTGGGGTGCGCCTCCGTGGGTGGCAAGGGGACTAACCTTTGACACCTTCCCCATATGTCTCATGGGCCACCTTTTATCCCAATTACACCAAAATACCTTCATCATAGTCTTAACAACTATCACGCAGTTATGGCTTAAAACGTGGACAGAAGGTACTGACTTTGGAGCATTGGCGAAGGGGGAGAGACTGCTCTCGGGATCCCCAGGGGCGGCTCTGGCCCTGCTGTCAGCCCCAAGCGAGCCCCTGCCACTGCGCTAGGTCTTCCCCCCTTTGTTTGTTCATTTTTTTTTTTCTCTCCTGGGTTTAATTTTTGCTACCTGACTAAATATTTGCTGAATGCTACAAAAAGAACACTTCACACTAAACTCGCCTTGTTTTGTTCCAGAAGTACAATCTCATTGTATTCCTAGCAGCTTTACAAGCACAGGATATGGTTTGAAAACATGCAACGGGGTGTGTGTGTGTGTGTGTATTTTCTAGAAACTCTGAGGCTGTGAAGAAACATCAGCCTCCCTAGAAAATGTTTCAGATTTTCTTTCAGTAAAATCTGAATTCTGTTCTTGGGATTAGGTGGGTTTGTGATTGCTAGAAAGCATAAATTTTGCCCACATATTACACAGGCTCCTTTGTGACATAATTCTGTGCCAGAATAAGAATTTTATTCATCCTGGGCTAAGGTGTGGCTGGAAACGGCAAGGGCCACCGTCTGCCACTCTCCGGCGCGTCCTCGGGCTGCAGGCAATGAGCACTGGGGGGCGGGGCTCGCGGCGGCCTGTTGCCCCGGCGACCAGCGCGCGGCCCGGCGACCAGCGCGCGGCCCCGCCCCCGCGCCGAGCTTCCGCTCAGAGTGAGGGCTGGAAAGCAAGCGGGTCCAGGAGCAGCGGACGCGCGATGCCCAAGTGGAATGTCCGGCGGAGGCCTGGCCGCATTCTTGGACTGCTGCTGCTGGTGATCTCGAGCATACTGGTGCTCCGCAGGTGAGCAGACGCCCTGTCCTGTACACCTGCTTTCTCGCCTCCCCTCGCGCCGGGGGAGCCGGCCCGGCAGCGCGCGCACAGCCGCCCGCGGAGCCCGAGTCCCCACGGGGACGGCCCTGTGGTCCCGTCTGATCTGGAGCGCCAGCGCCCGGTCCCTCAGCGCCCCCAGTGCCCTGGGTGACGCCAGGCTCTGCGCTCCCGGTCCCCGGGCGTCTGTACCGAGGGCTCCCCATGCTTTTCCGCGGGAAGTCCGCAGACCTGGCCTCAGACCCCTCTCCGACACTCCCAGCTCTGTGCGCCCCTAGCCGTCTTGCTGAGCCCCAGATCCCCAGCTCTTCTCCCAGGTCCCCACATTTCCTGCCAAGCCTGCTGCGAGGCTTCTCTGTTTGGCAGAGGCCAGAGCTCCCAGGGCTCCCAGCGACGGTCCATCTGGCCGGCCCAGCGCGGTCACGGGTCCTACAAGCTTCTCGCTTTGGGTGTAGTTGCCGCGTTCTCGGATTGATGTGTCTTCTCTCTCCACTCTTCCTCCGGTCACCAGCTCATCCCTTCCCACTCTGCCCCCTCCCTTGCAAAGAGTTATCTGGGAGTGCGTTTGGTGATAGAATGATTTACCCACTGCCTGTGTGGGTGCCCGAGCCTAGAATTTTCCTAAACTGTGTCTGTGACCCTATTTTTGAGGTCGATGCCTGGCACTTTCCATATTCAAAACCTCCAGTGTTGCTGGCAGGCCAGCAGCGTCAAGGGCTTTGGTAGGGAAGTTAGTATGGAGGCTGCAGGCTGAGCCCGTGGACCTGCGGCGCGCATGCCACCCTCAGCTTTATCTTCTTCTGCCCCCCTCGTGGCTCCTCTGGACTTCCTCTGGGAGATAGGGACATTTGGGAGGGAGAGAACTCTTTCCATTTACGCCTTTCCAAGACTTAGGCGTCGTCTCTGTTTTGGAGATGGGGAGGGTGTCACAGGGTTGTTGGGAGAAGGAAATGGTGCTCTTCTCCCTCTGGGCTCAGAACACATAGGAGGCATCTTGTTTGCCCAGTCGTTCCCAAGACTTTTCCATTCTGTCTATGATCCCAGCCCCTCCTCTTTGAGGACCGGCCCTGGCTCTTGTAGACACAAGGCTGATGCACACCCCAGAGGGATTCCTCAGAGGAGACGCAGCAGGGGCCTCTGGTATACAGCCAGGTATCCAGGAGCCTACACCCCCAGGGAGAAAGGCCCGAGGTGTGCGAGGAGCATGTGTGTTGTTGTTGGAGGTCAGGGATGTAGCAGCCCATGCAGGGAACCCAGACAGGTCACCATGAAGGGTGGCTCCGAGGGGCTTGAGATGGGCCAGGTAGTACACCCTGACGGTCTGCAGGAGGAGGTGCGGGAAGGAGCCTGGTACTTGTGTCTGGAGGGACAGAAGGTGCAGAAGCATGGGCTCTCACAGGTGAGCGAATGTGTCTCCACCTGGTGGAGTGGCCGCAGGAAGGGTAGGTTTGGGGGGGGCTTGTGGGGCCACACAGGAACAGCAGCAGAGGGTGAATGGCTGTGACTCACGACCTGGAAGAGTTTTGGCATGTTTAGGAAAGACGTGGCTTTTCCTGCTGTGCTGTCTTTCTCAGCAGGTAAGATAGAGGCCAGAGAAGCTCTGAATTAGTTCAGGGCCACGTCTTAGGGTCCTCTGGAATACTTGTCTTCTGGGCTTTGTTTGGACTGTATCACCCACACGGATGACTTTCGCCCAATTCCTGCTGTCCAGCTTGGGCTGGACACCAAGGACTATGTCTGGAGGCCAGAGCCAGCACCTTCTTTTTTTTTTTTTTGCGGTACGCAGGCCTCTCACTGTTGTGGCCTCTCCCGTTGCAGAGCACAGGCTCTGGACGCGCAGGCTCAGCAGCCATGGCTCACGGGCCCAGCTGCTCTGCGGCATGTGGGATCTTCCCGGACCAGGGCACGAACCCGTGTCCCCTGCATCGGCAGGCGGACTCTCAACCACTGCGCCACCAGGGTAGCCCAGCACCTTCTTTGTTGCTCCCTCTTCCTGCCTTACACTAAGGTGACCGGGTCATTAACTGAGTGGGGGCCCAGCTCCCAGCCGTTGTAGGGAATGTGGGTGTACCAGTGCGATAGAGGTCACACAGGGACTGGCTGCTCAGACAGCGGCTTTGCCCCTGAGCTGTCAGGATCAGAAGGCAGGTGTTTGGGTGGAGGAGGGGCTGCTGGGTTGCGGCTTTTGTTTTTCTCCTGAACTTTACCTTGGGCTGGTTCGTGGTCAATCACAGCTGTTTGATTACGTCATATCCAAGAAACAGGAGGACCAAGATGACTTTTGAGGAAGATTTCAACCTTCGGCTTTTTAGTTTGAACGATGGTCTTAAAAAAAATTTACCTTCACTGCAGTATAGTCGTCAGGCAATAAACCGCATGTTCAGCAGGTGGAGTCTGCTGGGGTCTGTGTGTGTGTGTGTGTGTGTGTGTGTGTGTGTGTTTTCCACATCGGAAATACTTTTTTCTTCTATTTTTTTCTTCTTTTTTAAAATTTTATTTTATTATTTTTTTATACAGCAGGTTCTTACTAGTTATCAATTTTATACATATTCGCTGATGTGTTGCTTTTGGCCATGGGTTATTAGTTGGCATTTTCTGGAGTTTATAGAAGTGTAATCTTCTGTCTTGGTTGGCCTCCCCCTCTAGCGTGTTACTTGGGATCCAGGAACCTCGGCCCTGAGCCTGTCATTCTCCACTAGCACAAGAATGCCTGCTGGGCATGGCTCCCACTCAGGACTTTTCCTCTCAGCATCAGCGCATCACTGAGCAACGCTCCAGGAGCTCTGCGTCTCTCCAACCCTAGATGTTAGCTGGCAGAGTCAGCAGAGGGGAGGGCTGCCAGGTGGGCGCCGGCCTCCCGCCTCCCACCTCCCTTGGAAGCCTGTCTCTTAGCTGCTTCTGCCCTGCTTGTCTGGGTTCCAGACCCCCGTTCCTCCCGTGCCTCTCAGGCTCCTCGGCAAGGGCAGGTCACTTAGCCATGGAACCAGGCCACTTTCTGTGGTCCAAATCACGGCCGGTCCCGTCCTCTGGGGGCATGTGCAAAAGGTCCCTTCCTGGGCATCTGTGAAGTCACTGATTTTATGAGCTTTGCCCGTTCTGGGCACTGATCTGCATGGGGTCTGAGTAATCACCCCTGGAACACTCCAGCTCTTTGAGCGCCATCCCTCTTGTGTTCTGGCAGTGAAGCTTACAGCCTCTGGAAGTGTCACCCCTGACAGGCGTGGGGAAGCGGGGAGGGGCAGGTATCTGAGCCCCTGTGCCGGAGGAGAGGGTGGGCGTTGAGAGTCGGAAGGGGACCCAGTGTCTCAGTGAACGCACGGACAGTGGAGGTGTATTTGTGATCAAGGGACCGGGGTGCCCAGGAGACCAGCACTAAGAGCTCCAGAGCCTCGGTCCCCCAAGCATCAGGACGTGGGCTAAGGAGTCCTCTACCCCTTGGGGCGAGGAAGGAGCCACCAGTGAAGTAAAAGCACTTCATCTTCGATGATGTGACCCTGACCCCCATCGTATCGCCTGGAATTCTCTTCTGATGAAGAGGCAGGAGATGCCAGGGCTGAGAGAGACCGTCTCAGAACGCGTAGGGCCTGCAGAGGACCCTGGAGCCCAGGCCCTGCCCTGGCACCCAGCAGCGGGGTGTTTGCAGCCCCCTCTGCACTCGGTTTTACCTTTTGCTTAAATCGATTGCTCTGGACGTTAAAGGCCATTGAGAGGGAGTCCCCTTATGTGGTGCCTCCCCTGGGATGGAAGGGCCGGGGATCCTTCGAGGCTCACGGTAACGAAGCAGACGTTTCTCAACAGGGCTTCGTGGACAGAGACCCTTGGTGGGTGCCGCATGCTCCCACCCTCACCCTCCGAGGGACGGTTAGAAGGGCTGTGCCTTTCAAGAGCACATTGCATTGTTCTTGCAAAGGCTATTTTGTGGGTAGGTAATCTAAGAAGAGGATGAAATCTTCAAATAATATAAATGGGAAGATAAGGCCCCCTAGTTCTGGCCCCTGGGCACCCCTCTCCCTGCCCAGAGGCTTCCCTGACCACAGTTTCTCTCCGGAGTGTTCTGTGCACATAGAGACAGCTGTAGACGTTACCCTGTTGGTTCGTTGGGCTCATGAGTTATTTAAACTGCCCCCTTCTGAAGAGTATCCGTGGCTGCAAACCAAGTCGTAGTGAATATCTGCTGGAGATATTTCCGTACATAGAATTGCTGACCGCATGAGATACTCATTTTAAATCTTGATCGACATTTATAATAAGTAAGTAAATAGCACATTCTATTTCTGTTGGATCAGCCTGAGCTCTGTAGGCTCAGGAGCAAATTCCGTTTAATCTGTGTGGGTAGAGTCTTTGTGTCCTGTAAGAACTAGCCCAGCTCTCGTCTATCTTGGTAGGTAAGTCCCACGTGTTGGATTTTAAAAACCCATTTATTTACAATACGTTGTGCCCTGTTTAATGAAATCCTTTTATTCTGATTCCGTGAGTGTCTCTGAGATCAGAGTCTTGTCATCAGGGGTGCCCGGGGGTTAGCTAACAGAGCTTTCCTCTCTTGGCACTTTTCCTATTTATGATGCTGTCAATGGAAATTTCCCCCCAAATGAGAGCACAGTGTCATGTGACATCCGATCACTTTCTGTTGTTGGTATGTGGTTGATTTCGAATGAGGAATTTTTATTGCTGCATGATTGGGTCTCAGGGTTTCCTCTAGTAGACGCTTGTTCACATACAAACTCCTACGGGCTGTAGAAGATGCTGCCTGGCTTGGCCTGCTGGAGCCTGGGTGCGTGACCCACTCTTGACCTACCAGAGCCTTCTCGGAGGGAAGGGCAGAGGTTCCAGGCTTACAATGGTGCCACAGGCTGCAGGGTGCTGCACGATGGCCAGGCATCTCTGCAGAATGAGCGACTCGCTTTTGGATGGAAGGCCTTAGCCCTTTGGAAATATTAAGGCCTCTCCCAGCAAATCAGGAGCCAGAGCCTTGGGCCCAGGCCAAGGAGCACATGCAGGAAGCCAGCGCAGACCTGGGGACAGTGTTTCATTTCCTGGGGGCTGAAGCTCGTGGGGCTCCAGGGTTGGTGCAAGAGGCAGTCTTCTGGGTTGGGGACGTTAGGGGCGCTGGCCGGGACCGGAGCGTGGGTGGGCCCCTCCTTGGGCCCCCAAACCTCCCAGCTGAGGGAGGCGTGCACAGGGCTGAAGGCTGGTGAGACCTAAATACCCCGAGGGGGCAGTTCATGGGGTCCAGCCGAGGAAGCTGGACCTCATGGGAGCCTGTAGCCACATCAGAATCTTGAAAGTGATGAGGAGAAATTTGTATTTTAGACCCAAGTGAGGAGGTTTCTGTGTGTGATGATGTCTTCTGGGCAGTTTAACATGTCCATCTGGATGATGGTCTCCGGCATGGCCACGTGGATGGGCGGAGTGTTTTCTTGGTCAGCATCTTAATATGAAGCCCTGGACCCAGATTCAGTTGAACATTTGCTTAGGGCAGCCCGAGTGGGGTCACAGTGTACATTATGTATGGAACCGAACTGCTGATGCCCGGGACCAGTGAGGACTCATGTTCTGGGGATGGAAGGACTGTTTCTGCAGGTTCCTACCTCGAGTGCCAGCTTGTTCACACCCTTGTTAGCCTGAAATTGTGTGAGCCTGGCCTGGTCGCCGCTGGAGGCCACACGTCCCGGGAGTTGACGATGCTATTTCTGCCGTGTCTGGTTGCGGCGATGCTGTCCTGCCTGGATCTGGACACATGCGTACGTAGGACGGAAGACAAGGGGGTGGCTGTGACGCAGTGTGAGGCCTGCCGGTCCCACCATGACCTCGGTTGTAGTCAGTGTCTGCAGCTCTCACAGGGACGCCCTCTGGCTCAGCTGGGACGTTTCAGAGCGGTCCTCATCAGCCTCATGCAAGGAGGTGGCAGGATCTGCCCTTCTACCTCCCGCTGCCCTGAGAGACCCTCTCCGAAAGCGGAGGATCACTTCCTGGGCTCACCTCACAGGAAGGAGGTGGTAAGCTTGTCACCTGCACATCTGCCCGTTCTTTTTGTTTGTTTTTTTTTTTTTTGCGGTACGCAGGCCTCTCACTGTTGTGGCCTCTCCCGTTGCGGAGCACAGGCTCCGGACGCGCAGACTCAGCGGCCATGGCTCACGGGCCCAGCCGCTCCACGGCATGTGGGATCTTCCCGGACCGGGGCACGAACCCGTGTCCCCTGCATCAGCAGGCGGACTCTCAACCACTGTGCCACCAGGGAAGCCCGAGAAACATCTTGTTAAGCCCCTTGCTATATGCCTCACAGAAGAACGTGCTGGACACAGCTGGTAAGGACCATCATGTCACAGGTCCTTCTACTGCATTTCCCTGGTGTCTGATCCCCATGCAGCCCTTGTGAGCAGTCAGGACAGGTGATGGCCCCGTGTTACAGGGGAAGATCATGCCCTCGGAGCCAGAGTCTGTAACCCATGGGGACGGCGCTACCAAGGGGAGGGCCAGGGCTCCCGTCCAGACCCTCCTCTCAAAGATCCTGCATTTGTTTTCACTTCCCCACGTCTGTGGTCCTTTGGGAGAACTGTATTTTGAATTGTCATTTTAAGTCACTTGGAAGGTGGAACTTTTTGGAGAAAGAAACCAGTGCTAGGTTGCCAGGTTATCCACAGACGACCATTCCTGCGATGATGCAGCAGAGCTGGCGTCCACAGCTGCGGTAGAGGGTGTTGGGTGCTGGGGCTGAGAAGGAGAGTAGGTGGAAACTGTTTCCTTTGTCCAGGACTGGCTCTAGACAAATTCCCAAGTGGCCAGTGATGTCTGTGGCACCTTCCGCCCTCTTGGCCTCCTGCGGCCCTGTGTCTGGCCACCCGGGGCCCCCGGCCCTCCTGAAAAACTCAACCCCGCCAGTGGCTCTCAGCCTTGCCCTGAGGATCTTTCTAGGACCAGTGCCTGTGCCCACCTCCAAAGGGAGTTCATTGGTCTGCGGTGCAGACTGGGCTTCAGTTGTTTTTAAAAGTTTACCAGGGATTCAGGTACGCTGCCAGCTTTGAGAACCATCGTGGCCGCATGCAAACCCCCCTACCTCTGGTGTAGCTGAGTCTAGCCGGGTGTCAGGGAGGCCACAGTGGAGACTGCATGTGCTCTGGCCGCTCCCACATCTCCATCTGCTTGGGCCCCACGCTGGTACATTGCCTTGGTCAGTGTGCTTGTCACAACTCCGTCTCCGTGACCACAGCTGCCTGAGGGCAGCCCATTGTTCCTGTCTAGAGCTACGCTTCTCAGCTTCTCAACCTGTTACTTGGTGAAATACAATAAAACCAAATTGCTAGAAAAAGAAAATGGAGAGAAAAAAAATACAAAATACTGCACCAGCCTTTCTTTCTTTAGTTTTTGGGCGCACCCTGCGGCGTGTGGGATCTTAGTTCTCCAACCAGGGATCGAACCTGCACCTCCTGCATTGGAGGGCAGTCTTAACCATTGGACCGCTGGGGAAGTCCCCCCCCACTGCCCCGAGCCTTTAAAAAAAAATGTTCTTTTTAATTAAAAAAAACTGTTTATTGGAGTATAGTTGATTTACAATGTTGTGTTAGTTTCAGGTGTATAGCAAAGTGAATCAATTATATATGCATACATATATCCACTCTTTTTTTTTTATTCTTTTCTCATATAGGCCATTACAGAGTATTGAGTAGAGTTCCCTGTGCTATACAGCAGGTTCTTACTAGTTATCTATTTTCTATACAGTAGTGTGTATACGCCCATCCCAATCTTCCAAATTTTCCTCCCCACCGTTATCTACTGGTAACCATAAGTTTGTTTTCTACATCCGTGACTTAACTTCTGCTTTGTAAATACGTTCATTTGTACCCTTTTTTTAAGATTCCGCATATAAGCAATATCATGTGATATTTGTCTTTCTGCGTCTGACTTACTTCACTCAGTATGATAATCTCTGGGTTCATCCATGTTGCTGTTAGTGGCATTATTTCATTCCTTTTTATGACTAAGTAGTATTCCATTGTATGTATGTACAACATCTTCTTTATCCATTCATCTGTCAGACATTTAGGTTGCTTCCATGTCCTGGCTATTGTAAATAGTGCTGTGATGAACTTTGGGGTGCATGTATCTTTTTGAATTATGGTTTTCTCCAGGTATATGCCCAGGAGTGGGATTCCTGGGTCGTATGGTAGTTCTATTTTTAGTTTTTTAAGGAACCTCCATACTGTTCTCCATAGTGGCTATACCTGCCCCAGCCCTTGATGATTAGCTTCTGCAGACGTGCAGTCGCTCTTGTCACTGGGGAGGCGTCTCAGTTTCTGTCCCAACCTCAGCGAGGACCAGGCGGTGATACCACCCCAGCCTGCACAGCTGAGGAGCACGGGCTGGGGTGGGCCGTGCACACTCCCTCTCCCGTGGACGGTCAGAGCTGAAGCCCTTGGCGTGTGGGCAGAGGAGAAGCCGGTGCTGGTGGCGGAGGTGGGGAGAGAGCCGGAGGATGGCGCATCTGCATGGTGCCCGTGGCCGGCGAGGCTCGAGTGGTCCCTTTGAAGACCTCAGCCCATGCCTGGTTCTCCTGTGTCTCTTTCAATCAGTGTGTGGTTTTAGCTTTTGTTTCAAAATGAATGGAAAGAACAGAAGTGATGTAGGGACCTTTTAATTTCAATTAATTAATTAATTAATTTTGGGGGCTGCGTTGGGTCTTCGTTGCTGTGCGTGGGCTTTCTCTAGTTGCAGCGAGCGGGGGCTCCTCTTCGTCGAGGTGTGCGGACTTCTCACTGTGGTGGCTTCTCTTGTTGCGAAGCACGGGCTCTAGGCATGCGGGCTTCAGTAGTTGTGGCTCACGGGCTCTAAGAGCGCAGGCTCAGTAGTTGTGGCTCACGGGCTTAGTTGCTCCGTGGCATGTGGGATCTTCCCGGACCAGGGATTGAACCCGAGTCCCCTGCACTGGCAGGCGGATTCTTAACCACTGCGCCACCAGGGAAGTCCAGGACCTTTTTAAAGCAGAGGAAAAGGTACCAACTGAAATTTGCTTTTGCCCCAACTCACTTTTGGTTTTCTGTCTTCAACTTTCCTAAATTTCCAGCTTCTCTTGCTGCTTCTCTCTGGGCTGTCAGGAGACGGGGTGGAGAAGAGAGGGAGAGGTTCTCGGAGCCCCGAGTCACGGGGGTCATGTGAGGGCCTCCCCCTGGCCAACCCACAAGACACCAAGAGGCGCTTTTTGGGAACTCACCCCTCCTGGCAGCCCTCCCGGCTGGGGGGCTCCCTGTCCTGCTCGGGTGCCCCTCGGCCAGCACTCCTTCTCCAGGTGTAACAATTAAGACCTGGAAATTCAGTCAATGAGCAGACACCGTTTCTAACCGGTACCTCTTTCCAGGTATCTGCACCTCCAGCCCGGTGGCTGTGACCTTGAGGTGGCTCAGAGGTACCGTGTCAGGTAGCTGCTGCTTTCATGTGTGTCAGATAGCCTAGCCGTGTGGGCCATTGTAGGCACCCGCATCTGCCCCCGAGTCCCCCCAGCCCTGGCACCTGAAGGCAGCTTCTCGGCCCCAAGAACCTCCTCCCTGTGCTGTGTGTGCCCTGACTTCCCTCCTGTGAGCACGGCCTCCATGTTGAAGGCCGAGTCTGTCGTGTTCCTGGCAGGCCGCAGGGGCTGGGGGTGTGGGTGGTGCTGCGTCTGGCCGCCCGGCACAGGCCTGCTCGGGAAGGGATGCCGGGGGTTGGAGAAGGAGGTGGGGAAGCCTGGCTCCGAGGTGCCCACTCAAGGCCCAGGCTGGCGAGGATGGGCACTGAGGCTGCCTGTGCTCCCTGCAGGGTGAACTGGCACAGGCTGACCCCCTTGTGGCTGAGGCATCAGCGCTTGGGGCTGCAGGCCAAAGGGCAGAACTTCATGCTGGAGGACTCGGCTTTCTGGATCTTCGGGGGCTCCGTGCACTACTTTGGGTGCCCCGGGAGTACTGGAGGGACCGGCTGCTGAAGATGAAGACCTGTGGTCTGGACACCCTGACCACGTGAGTGCGCCCCGACACCCCGGCCACCGTGCCTTGTCGCCAAGGGGGCTCCTGGGCCTGCGTCCAGGCTTCTCCGTCACGTCGGGAGGGTGAGCCCTGCTTGGTCCTCCCCCTGCGCAGCCTGGAGGAGCATCTTCGGGCTGAGCTTTGTGAGGAAAGATTAGCAGGGGCCCAGCCCCTGGGTGGGTGTGAATGGGGGCAGCCTCCCCACCACACACTGTCAGGGGGCTGAGCGGTGGGGGCTGGACGTGGGCTGGGGGCAGAAGGAGCGACACTGGCTGAAAGAACCCAGAGCGAGGCCAGCGTACACGCAGCAGGTGGTGAAGTCATCACAGTCTTTCAGCCAGCCCTCCACCTTGCGTCTGTACAGTAGGTGCGTGTACACCTCTCCAGCACAGCCCACGCGGTTTGCAACCTTCCTTTCTGGAATCATCTTCAGAGCTTTGGCTTCCACCCTAGAACAAGCACAGGGTCAGCACGTGGTGGTCACTCAGTGCAGCGCTGACATGTGAATCAGTTAAAAGCGTGCTCAGTGGGGAGAAATCTTGGATCATTTTGTGGATTTATTTTTCAGAATTTCCAACGGATATTTGGATCGAAGTCTATGAAGTAAAGTGGGTGATCAGGCTGGGTTTTATTAAAATTTCAGACAAAAATGTGTGATTACAAGTCAGGGACATGGATTTTCTTGGTGACGTATGAACTGCTTTGAAGACAGCCCTAAGTACGGGGGTGTTCTCACCTATGACAGCATAGTTGAACAGAGTATGTGATTTTCCAGGAAGATTGCCTAATGGGATCCATTCATTTGCATGTGTAAGTTCTGGTCCTGCGGGTACGTGCTCTTGTTACAGGGCTCCTGAAGCTTGTAGGAATATTGCAGGGGGAGCATTTCGCCTCACGAGAGCAGGATAACCTACATAATCTCTTGAGTGTGAATTGGGAGCCGGCGAGCCCCTCCTTCACCTGGGCACCCTTTGCAGTCAGAGGGGCTCCCCCAGAAGCTGGGGGTGGGGTGGGGTCCAGGAGAGGGGCAGCTGGAACTACTGTCAGCACACTCTACTCTACATCAGGCCCTTCAACGAACTTACTTCATTTCCTTATCCTTTCTTCAGAGTAAGAACGTCTGTCCTGTTCCAAGGTTTGGAATTCTGGAGTTTTCATTAAAAATAAGACTGATGATTAGGGTTTCTTCTTACCCTACTTTTGTTACCGACCAGGGTTCTTGGACTCTTTAACCAATAGAATTTGACAGGAGGCCAGATGAGGAATTCAGGCAAAGCTTGACTGGGACTCACTCTGCAGCCCAGGTAGCGAGAACAAGTAACAGGTGCCCTTGTTGCTTCCCGAGGGGGGCAGGCTGCTCCCTTAAATGGGGTGAGGGTGGAGGCAGGTCCAGGGGTCCGGCCGGAGGCAGTGCTTAGGTGGTCTGCCCGCCCCCTTGGTGCTGTGTGTGCAGGGATGGTGCAGAGGACCCTGCTCTTGCCCCCAACACCCCAGAAATGGCAGTTGGGTTTGTGGCCTTTTTGTATCTTGTGGTTGATAATTTGCCCCCTGAGCAGGCCTGCAGTTATTTTTAGTCCCTCATAGTTTCTTTGTATCTGTTGTTGGAGGAGACATTTGTCCAGGTGCAGATCCTGCAACAAAGGGCCCAGGTCCCAGCTTGTCCCACATTTAACTGATTTTCCTATAAAGTTACTTCTTTTTCTTTGATGAAGAGAGAGGATGATGGGGAGGGATGGGGGAAGAGGGAGTCACCAGATCTCCTGGGCCTTCTCTCCCTCCTTCCAGGGAGAGGACTTGCCCTGGCTTCTCCGAGGTCCCAGGTCTCTTCAATTTGTTCTCGGTTCGAGCCCTGACAACACTAAGACAATGTACTTAAGAAATACATCTTCAGGCTTCCCTGGTGGCGCAGTGGTTGAGAGTCCGCCTGCCGATTCAGGGGACATGGGTTCGTGCCCCGGTCCGGGAAGATCCCACATGCCGCAGAGCGGCTGGGCCCGTGAGCCATGGCCGCTGAGCCTGCGCGTCCGGAGCCTGTGCTCCGCAATGGGAGAGGCCACAACAGTGAGAGGCCCGTGTACAGCAAAAAAAAAAAGAAATACATCTTCAACCATCGTGAGGGGTTTTAGGGACGAAGGTGCTCATTTGGGAGACAAAGTGGGATAAGTGGAGAACTCATGCCTGTAATTATCATTTCTACCACAGCTACGTTCCGTGGAACCTCCATGAGCCGGAAAGAGGCAAATTCGACTTCTCTGGGAACCTGGACCTGGAGTAGGTGCTCCTGCTGTGCGACCCGGCCCAGGGCAGGGGGGTGCGGGGGCTCCTGGGGTGACTGGGATCCCCAGGGGCACCTGAGCTCTGCCGTGAGAACAGAGGGAGCCTGGGGTCTGCAGCCTGTTCTCAGGACCCGAACGCTCTCCAGCCATGACCCCCTTACTCCTGGGGGCCCGGGCCTGCCTGCCCTGAGCCCAGACCTGTTTGCTGCAGCCCAGAGGGGCCCCATCCCCCAGGTGGGCCCTGCTCTGCAGGGTGGTTCTGCCACCGCCGGGGTGGGGTCCGGCAGGGTCAGGCTCCCCATCGGGACCCCTGTGCCCCGTCTGAGGCCCGTTGTCCTCATGCCCCCAGAGGTGCTGTGCGGATGTCCTAGACTGGGGGCCACGGCTGTGACCCGGCTG
The DNA here is from genome assembly GCF_949987515.2 of Delphinus delphis. Taxonomy (NCBI): domain Eukaryota; kingdom Metazoa; phylum Chordata; class Mammalia; order Artiodactyla; family Delphinidae; genus Delphinus; species Delphinus delphis. The sequence continues at coordinate 2,436,916 of NC_082690.1, read as the reverse complement.
GGCATCCCCTGCTCTGCTGGGGGGTCGCATCCTGCTCTCAGCGCCCCCAGCCCCCCGGGGGAGGGGAGGGGGCGGCAGCTCTGCCCTGCGGTGGTGCTGGGCCATCCCCCCTCGGCTCCGAGGCCTGAGAGCTGGTGACACTGACCCCCCCAGGGCCTTCGTCCTGTTGGCCGCGGAGGTGGGGCTATGGGTGATCCTGTGTCCGGGACCCTACATCTGCTGTGAGATGGACCTCGGGGGCCTGCCCAGGTGAGCGGGGCCGGGGGCCTCAGCTGTGTCCGGAGTGGAACATCACTGACGCTGTAGTCCAGTCTAACGATAACAGCGCCTGTCCTGTGTTTCCCCGCGCACGTGTTGTCTCAGGGAACGCGGTGGGTGGTGACGCGCTGAGAGGCCTGTGCTGCTCCAGTCCCCGAATCCCTGGTTCACTGATGAGATGTGGGTCTTGGTCGTGCAGCCAGGAGTATGTGGGGGAGAGGAAGCGTCAGCTGCTCGTGTTTCTTTCCGGGAGGGAGCGGGGCCGGGGGCCTCAGCTGTGGCCGGAGTGGTCCTGTGCGCTTGTGCAAAATGCTAAGCACCAACGTAGGTTTAATTTGGCTGTTAACCTATACTTTTCATTCTGTGCTGAAGTTCCTTTTCAGAATGAGTGGCAGCCAAAGGGCGTCGTTGTCAGCAATGTCAAAGTTGCTGTCCTCTTCAAATTCCACATGGCTTACCTGCGCGGGCGCGGGGCTGGCCCTCCTCACTCCTCAGGCCTCTGCTGCGGGGCTGGCCCTGTCAGGTCACGTCTGCTGTGGATGGGCCTCACTTTCTGAAAAATGGGAAGAGTCAAACCCGTCCTTCTGTTTCTTAGGGATGTTACCAAGCATTTTTTAAAAGTGCAAGCATTTTGACAAAGTAGAAGAGAAACAAGTTGTTTTAGTTGTAGCTTTCATCTTCAGATCTCGGGCCCTGATGAATTACCTTGGGGTGTGGTCTCCAGGGGGTCAGTAGCAGGTCTGTGGTCAGGTCAGGAGTCAGGTGGGATCAACTGGCACCACGGCCGGCCCTCGTCCTGGTCGTTACTACCACTGGTGTCCAGCACAAGGGTTTTCTGTTGACAGGCACGGGGTCCTGTCCTCCCAGCCTCCGGCCCCGCCGCCCCGGAGGGAAAGATGGTGCTTTGCCTCCTCCGCCCGCCTCGCTCTCATCTCCAGGGCGACCTGGGCCCTCCCTGGGCTCAGGCCGGCCCCCTCCACTGCCTCACCACCCAGGATCCCTTCTCTGTCGCTGGGCCATCCTGCTCGGCGAGGGGCCCCCGACAAGGCTCACACAGCCACAATGGCCTCGGCACCCCTGCGGATTAGAAACCCGTGTGTCAGTGATGTACCCGGGCTCGGGCCCGGGCCGAGGACGGATTAAGTCTGAGCTGAGAAGCAGCTCAGACCTCCCTGCGCCCACCTGTCCACTCAGGTCCGGTTGCGTTGGGGAGGGACTCGTGGGTGGGCACCCCCGGGAGGCCGAGCTGGGCGCGCTGGAAACAGGCAGAATCCCAGTGGGGACGAGAAACCCGAGCTGTCTGCGTGCGATGGACGTGAGGTGTCAGACCAGAGGAGACTGCGCTCTCGTCCACAGTTACCTGACACAAATTGGTAGTTTTCTGAGCCTGTTCACTTCTTGCAGATGAGAACGAGAGAAGCATCAGGCCGTTTGTAAGAAAATACAAATGTTTCTCAGAATTTGGAATGAGAAGGGAGAATACCTTGGTCACACTCTGTGTTACCTGGCGAGTGTGATCACTACAGACAGGTTGGGGGCAGCTGGACCAGAGCGGGGAGACCAGGGCTAGCTTCTCAGCTGCCGGTTCAGGCTTCTTTTTCTGGGTGACACTGGAAGGTGGCACATGTGTCCTCCAGTCCCAGTGATTCCTGATCCCTTTGTCTTCACCTCTTTGTGATGAGATTGTAGTGTAAACGCTTGAAAAATGGGCCTTGGGTTCAATGAGAAGCTTTTCTCCCTCTGGCAGCCAGACCTATAGCCATGAGTCAGAACTAGAATGGCCACCGGTGCTGGTGTCCTTGGGTGGGAAGCAGGCCCAGATCCATGCCCGTGTCTGCCCCGAGTCCTGGCTGAGTGGACGTGGGGGGAGACTGGTCTCCACACTCATTCCTGGGCTCTCTGAAGCTGGTTCCTTTCACCCATCACCCTGCCCAGAGCAAACCCCCAGACAGTAAAACTAATCACCCCTCCCCTTTTCATTCAAGCTGGTTACTCCAAGACCCCGACATGAGGCTGAGAACAACTTACAAGGGCTTCACCGAAGCAGTGGACCTTTATTTTGACCACCTGATGGTCAGGGTGGTGCCACTCCAGGTAAAAGCGAGCAGACCCTTCTCTGCCCTCTCCATCCTCCCACTGGTGATAAAGAGTCCAGGTGAAGCTCTCAGACCAGGGCTCGCAGCCCTTTGCACACGGGACACCTTCCCCCCACTGCCTGGGACGTGCATTTGGAGGGCCTTGAATGGTGGTCTTTGCAGAGGTCTGTCTAGTGCAGTGTTGCCTTAGGTGGGATGCAGATGTTGCTGGCGCCGTGCCAGGGCTGCAGCACTAGACGCCTTGGTAACTGGAACACCCACCCATCTGCGTCCCAGCAGCACAGTGGTCCAGCTCTGCTAGAGGGGAGCTTGTGTGGATAGGCCCTCGCCTGTGAGATGGCAGGACTTCTTGTCATTATAGTTACCACTGATGACTTTCCAAAGTGCATCCTTCTGCTACCAAAAAGGTGCTGCATGGTACATGATTATTATTCAAAACATATGTCTTAAAATGCATTTTGGGGAGAAGGTATCTTAACTTGGCATCTAATAATTGGAAGCAATGAAAAAGCAGAAATGGGAATAATTAACACAATTGCTTCTGTAAGTGTGACACTGAGAAATTTGTACATCAGTAAAATATTAGTTCATCAATAAAAAATTGTTTTTTATTTTTTTGCGGTACGCGGGCCTCTCACTGTTGTGGCCTCTCCCGTTGTGGAGCACAGGCTCCGGATGCGCAGGCTCAGCGGCCATGGCTCACGGGCCCAGCCGCTCCGCGGCATGTGGGATCTTCCCGGACTGGGGCACGACCCCACGTCCCCTGCATCGGCAGGTGGACTCTCAAACACTGCGCCACCAGGGAAGCCCTAAAAATTGTTTTTGAGTCAGTGGTTTGGGATATTCACAGCACACATAGGTCAAAGGAACTGTTGGTCATTTGTAGTGTAGGCAAATAAAACACAGGATACCCAGTTAAATGTGAACTTCAGATAAGCAAGGAATAATTTTTTTTAATTAATGTATATCCTAAATATTGCCTGGGACATACTGACATTAAAAAATTCATTGCTTATTTAAAACCTTCATTGTGAATTCAAGTAGTGTAACTGGGTGTCTTGTATTTTTATTGACTAAATCTGGCAGCCCCAATCATGAAAGAAGCAAGAAGCTAGGACTTTAGCCTAGACTTTTACAAGGAAATGGGATTACCGGGGTGATTCAGTGAGCTGTAGTAGGTTGGGGGGTGGGCGTGGGCATGGAGGCTTTGTCAGGAATGTGGTCCAGAAGCATTCTTAAGCATGGAAAGGGCATCCCCAATCCATTAAAAAAATTTTTTTTCTGGGTATAACATAATTATTTTATTTTTTTATTACGGTTAAATATACGTAACATAAAATTTACCATTTTAAGCATTTCTAAGTGTCCAGTTCAGTGGCATTCAGTGCATTCACATTGTTGTGCAGCTGTCACCACCGTCATCTCCAGAACTGAAACTGTCCCCATTAACACATTATTGACTGGGGGATTTTTGCAGAAACTAACGCCTGTGGCCATAATATGTCTCCTGTCAAGAATGTGTTAAACACGAACTCCCATTCTCCCTTCTCCGTAGCCCCGGCACCCACCATTCTACTTTCTGTCTCTGTGAACTTGACCCCTCTAGGGACCTCATCTAAGTAGAATCGTACAGTCCTTGTCCTTGGGTGACGGGCTTATTTCACTGAGCGCAGTGTCTTCAAGGTTTATCCATGTTGTGGCATAGGTCAGAATTTCTTTCCTTTTTAAGGCTGAGTGAGATTCCATTGCACGTATATACTGTTTTGCTTTATCCGTTCATTAATCAGTGGACGCTTAGGTGTTTTTGCTCATTGTGAAAAAAGCTGCTCTAAGCGGACTGTATGGATATCTGTTTCAGTCCGTTTTCACTTCCTTTGGATATATACCCAGAAGTGGTATTGCTGGATTACACAGTGATTCTGGGTTTTAAGTTTCTGAGGAACAGCTATAAGTTTTCCACAGTGCACCATTTTGCATCCTCAGGGGCAATGCACAAAATTCCAGTTTCTTGACATCCTGGCCAACAGTTGTTGTTTTCTGCTTACTTTATAAAAGCCATCCTAATGGGTGTCAGGTGGTATCTCGTTGTGGTTTTGATTTGAATTTCCTAATAATTAGTGATGTGGAGTATTTTTTCATGTGCTTACTGGCCATTTATATATCTTCTTTGGAGAATTATCTATTCAGATTCTTTGCCCATTTTTTATTGGGTTGTTTGTTTTTGTTGTTGTAGGACTTCTTTATATCTTCAGTATCTGTCAGTATCTTGTCAGATGTATGATTTACAAATATTTTCTTCCATTCCGAGGGCTGCCCTTTCACCCTTGTTGATTGTGTCCTTCCATGCACAGAACTTTTTAATGTTAAGTCACACGTATCTTGTTTTTCCTTTTGTTGCCTGTGCTTTTGGTTCCACCTCCCAGAAATCATTGCCAAATCCAGTGTCATGAAACTTCTCGCCTGTGTTTTCTTCTAAGAGTTTCAAGGTGTTAGCTCTTACATTTAGGTTTGTGATGTTCTTTGAATTAAGTTTTGTAGATGGTGTAAAGTAAGGGCCCAGGTTCGTTTTTTGCACGCGGATATCCAGTTTTCTCACCACTGTTTGTTGAAAAGATGACTGTCCTTTCCCCATTGAATGGTCTTGTCATCCTTGTAGAAAATCTTTTGGCCATACGTGTGAGAGTTTATTTCTGGGCCCTCTATTCTATTCCATTGGTCTGTATGTTTGTCTTTTTTTTAATTAATAAATTTATTTATTTATTTATATTTTTGGCTACGTTGGGTCTTCGTTGCTACTCACGGGCTTTCTCTAGTTGCGGTGAGCGGGGGCTACTCTTTGTTGTGGTGCACGGGCTTCTCATTGCGGTGGCTTCTCTTGTTGTGGAGCATGGGATCTAGGTGCACGGGCTTCAGTAGTTGTGGCACTTGGGCCCAGTAGTTGTGGCTCACGGGCTCCAGAGTGCAGGCTCAGTAGTTGTGGCGCACGGGCTTAGTTGTTCTGTGGCATGTGGGATCTTCCTGGACCAGGGCTTGAACCTGTGTCCCCTGCACTGGCAGGCGGATTCTTAAGAACTGCACCACAAGGGAAGTCCTGTATGTTTGTCTTGAGGCCAGTAACACACTGTTTTGATTACCATAGCTGTGTAGTAAGTTTTGAAATCAGCAAGTGTGAGACCTCTAACTTTGTTCTTTTTTTTTTTTCCCACATTGCTTTGGGTATTCAGAGTCTCTTGAGATTCCATGTGGATTTTAGGATGGCTTTTTCTGTTTCTTCAAAAACATTGCAGTTTTGACAGGGATTACATTGAATTTGTAGATCACTTTGGGTAGTACTGACATCTTAACAATATTAAGTCTTTCAGTCTATGCACACAGGATGTCTTTCCATTTATTGGCATCTTCTTTAATTTCTTTTGGCAACATTTTGTAGTTTTCAGTGTCTAAGTATTTTGCCTCTTTGATTACATTTATTCATAAATATTTAAATCTGTCTGATGCTATCGTAAGTAGCATTCGTTGGTAGTGTATAGAAACAACTGATTTTTTTTGTGCATTGATTTTGTATCCTGCAGGTTTGCTGAATTTGTTTATTAGAACTAACAGGTTTTTTTTTAATCCATTCTGTAAATCTGTATTTGGTTGGGGAGTTTAATCCATTTACATTTAAAGTAGTTACTAATAGGGAAGCACTTACTTTTGTTGTTTGTTTTCTGTATGCCTTATAGCATTTTTCTCCCTCATCTCCTCCATTACTTCCTTCCTTTGTATTTAGTTGATTTTTTAATGACAAGTTTTTATTCCCTTTTTTTTTCCCTTTTGTGTATCGTCTACAGATATTTTGGTTGTGGTTACCATGGGGATTATATACACTGTCCTGAAGTTAAGACATTCTATTTTATATTTATACCAACTTACCTTCAATCACATACAAAAACTCTACGCTTTAAAAGCTCCGCCCCCTTTATATTATTGCTGTCCCAAATTATATTTTTATATATCATGTACCAGTTAATATAGATTCATAATATTTTTATGCACTTGTTTTAAATCCTATAAAAAATAAGAAGTGGAGTTATAAGCTAAAATTATAATAATAGTGGATTTTACATTTTTTCACATATTTACCTTTACCAGAGAACTTTATATTTTCATTTGGTTTTGAGTTGTCATCTAGCATCCTTTCATTTCAACTTGAGGAACTCTGTGTAGTATTTCTTGTAAGGCAAGTCTAGTGGTGTAATGAATTCCTTCAGCTTTTATTTGACTGAGAATGTCTTAGTTTCTCTTTTGCTTTTGAAGGACAGTTTTGCTGGATATAGAATTCTCACTTGATAGGATTTTTCCTTCAGCACTTTGAATATAGTATCCCACTGCCTCTGTCCTACAAGATTTCTGATGAGATATCTACTGATAGTCTTATTAGGGATAGTTAGCAGGTATTTGGTCCTGTCCAAAATGTTCATAAGACATTTGGTCCACACTAACAGGGCTTTGATGTTTGGTTCTGTCCAAAACCATTTGGCACGGACCAAATATGCTCATGGACATTTTGGATAGAACCAGATTTCAAGGACCTTTTGGCATGAACTAAATATCTTATGGAATGAATGTCTTATGGACGTTTTGGACAGGACCAAATGTCCTGCAAGGTTGGGGCTCCTTTGTACATGTCTCGTTGCTTTTCTCTTGCTCCTTTTAAGACTCTCTCTTTGTCTTCTGACAGTTTGATAATGTGTACTGGTGTGGGTCTCTGGTTTAATGCTACTTGGAGTTCACTGAAGCTTCTTGGATTTGTATATCCATGTCTCCTCCATTATGTCTTCAAATAATCTCTCTGCCCCTTTCTTCTCCTTTTGGGGTTCCCATAATGAGTATATTTGTCTGTTTACTGATTTGCATAAGTCTCTCAGGCTCTGTTCACTTTTCTTCATTCTTTTTTCTTTTTGCCTGTCAGACTCAGTAATTCAAAATGACCTGTCGTCAGGTTTGCACACTCTTTCTTCTGCCTGTTCGAATCTGCTGTTGAACTCCTATGGTGAATTTTTCTATTTAGATAATGTACTTTTCAGCTCCAGAATTTCTGTATAGTTCTTTTTAAAAATCATTTCTGTCTCTTTATTGATATTCTGACTTTGTCCATAAGTCCTTTTCCTGATTTCTGTCCATGTTTTTCTTTGGCTCTTTGAGCATATTTATGACAGCTGTTTTAAAGTCTTTGTCTAGTAAGTTAAGCGCATGTGTTTCTTTAGAGACTATTTCTAGCTTCTTTAGAGACTGTTTCTAGACATTTATTTTGTTCCTTTGAATGAGCTACGTTTTCCTGTTCCTTTGTATGCCTTGTGTTTTTTGGGTGAAAATTGGGCACTTATAAAAACAGTCCTCTCTCCCTGTGTTTGCTGTCTTCTGGGGACACCTTTACTATTTAGTGGGCTCCTGAGCCTTGAGATCAGCCTGGAGTGCAGGCTTAAGATCTTCTCAGATATTTTCTTGGCATATGTCCTGTCTGGCCTGTGTGTGTGCTTTTCTTCCTTCTTTCCTTCCTTCCTTCCTTCCTTCCTTCCTCCCTCCCTCCCTCCCTCCCTCCCTCCCTTCCTCCCTTCCTTCCTTCGTAATCCTTTGCTCCCAGGCATCCATGGGTTTGTAGTCTCCCTGAAATGTTTACATGCTGTGACCCATCACTGCCTTCTGCAGCTTCCAGCCTGAGGTCCAAACTATGCCAACATTTTCTGTCTGATCTCCAAGTCAGATGAGACAGAAACTAGTCCCCTGGGGAGCCTACAGACAGCCCAGGACATTGCAAACAAGTTCCATCTTGCTCCTTCTGTCCTCAGGGAGGGAACTGGAAATAGGGATGCGTCCTTTTGACTGCCCCATGCTACGCCAGGGAGGGGGTGGGACAAAGGTGATCGAAACCATGGAATCTCCTATCATTTTGAACATGTCTTTTTCTTGATTGGGTATTCACTCATTTGCTTAAACATTTCACTTGTTTCCAGAGCTCCTGTAAAGTTATTTCAGTCAGTGTGCAGTTGTTTGTTTGATGTTTCCATAGGGGAACGAGGGCCTGGCACTTCCTACTCCCTGTCTTACTGACACCACTCAATTATATACCAAACCTTTTGAGACTTGCGCTTTCTAATGGGTTGTTTTGCTATAATTGGCAGTAAGTGTGGTGACATTAGCTAGTACGGTTCCCACTGCACACTCAGCTTCTGATTGTTCTCTCTTTTCCCAGTACAAGCACGGAGGACCCATCATTGCTGTGCAGGTGGAGAATGAGTATGGTTCCTACAACAAAGACCCTGCCTACATGCCTTACGTCAAGAAGGTAAGAGTCAACTTGGGTCACCTCTTCGTGGGGTGTTCTGGGCTCTGGTGCAATGTGAGGGTCTGATGTCACCCAGCACCATTTATTAATTGGTGAATCTTTTCTCCAGACCTTTATTCCAACAGGGTCCTCACTTATTTGCCCTCTGTTGGCTGAGTTTAATGGGGATCGCAGTACATACGGGGCTGAGAGTAATGGAACTACCTTGATTGAGGGCGATGGCTGGAGGCCTTCCTGGAGGGGTGGGTTGCTCCTCTCACTCCAGCACCCAAAGCAGCGGCCCCACTGTCGGCTGCACATTGGCTTCATCTGGGGAATCGTTTAAACTCACTGTGCCCAGGCCATATGCCATCCCATTAACTAAGGGTCTTGGGGGTGGAGCTCAGACATCTGATTCCAGCGTGTGGGTGGCTGGGAGCCCCTGACTGTGTGTCAGAGCAGGGAGGGGCAGGCCCAGGGCAACACTTAGAAGAACAGGCTTCTGCTCAGAGGTGGTTCCTGTCACTTGGTGAATGAGACCTGGAATAAATTGCATTCATTTTTCTAAACCCCCACTTCCTCTTCTGTGCAGCTGGGCTAACGAGAGGATTTGCCTCTCCGCATTGTGCGTGTAGTGAGGTTGCAGACGCAGTGCCGTTCCAGCATCCGGTGAGCAGTCAGTAAACAGGACCATGATGTTATCAGCAACACCGGTGTTTTGTACTTGGAAGGGTCGGCACCCGTGTGAGGCGAGGAAGCTTTAAGTGGCCTCAGTGACTCCACTAATTTAATTAGAGCTGCTCCGGCCCCTGGTGTCCTGGGTGGCATCCCTCTGCTGTCACAGGCAGAGTTGTGTCCATCTGGAATTCCTTTAGTCCCTGCAGATGGCTTGTAGGTTCTTACCCACTCTCCCCTGCCCCCCACGCCCCCGCAGAAGCCCCCGGTGTAGGGGCAAGGCTGTCTCTGGGGAGGGTGGTGTTCCTGAAGCTGGATGGGGAGAGATCAGTCCTGACGGTCAGGCCCAGTCACACCCTGGCCTCTTCCTTGGGGTTGGCTGGAAGGAGCCCGGCCAGGGCTCAGGCCAGGAGGGCATCTACTGCCCCAGCACAGACCCCGAGACTCTCCTGGGTTGGGCTTCCCCAGCGGGTGCTCACTGAATCTCTGGGCTGCAGAGAAGGAAGCTGCCCTGCTGGGGACGGGGGCAGCCCCGCAGAGACCTCCCCTGCGCAGTCGTGACTCTGATGTCTGGGAAGGGGTGCATGTGAGACAGGCGGACAAAGGGACGCCTCTGTGGTCGCAGATGGACGGCCTGTCAGAGCCACTGAGCAGAAGACTGCAGGGCTCCAGGTGGAGGGGCCGGGACCCCAGGGCAGCCCACCCCTCCCTGCGTTGGTCCTCGCTGCAGCCATGCGCCCGGGGAGTTGAGAGAGGCGCCTTGGAGGGTGCGGATCACAGGAGGAAACCGCAGCGCCTTTCGCGTTTCGCGCATTCTGCGCGTGGTGCTGGGGCCGACCGGCGTCCTTCCCCGGGAGCGGCGGCCGCGGCTCAGGAGCTGCCGCCATCATCACTGAAGCCCGAGTCGTGCGCAGCTTCTTCGGGGCCCTGCAGATGTGGCGCTGTCTGCGCAGGACGGCCACGGGCAGGGCACTTTGCCCTCTGAGCCTTAGGGTCTCCACGCGCACAGCAGAGGCGGGAGCGTCCTTGTCTTGGCCCTGTGGGGAAGCAGTGAGGTGGTCGGCACAGCCCAGCTCTGCCTGGCGGGTGGCAGGTGCTCGGGGGCAGCGACTGTCCCTCGCGGTGCAGGCGGTCAGTCTGTGCCCCTAGGAGATGGACATTGTCAAATTGTGTTCCCCCCACCCCCCAATGCCGTGCACAGGGGGGCCTGAGCAGGGTCTGCTGAGCATCGGTGACGGGCTGGCTGCTTCGATCCTGCACTGGCCTCCCCCGACTGAAGTCCTGAGAATGAAGGCCTCTCTGCTGCGTCCTCACGGCCTCCGGGCAGATGGGAGCCTTAGTCACTGCTCACTGCCTCACCTCTTTCCAAAGGAGTTTGGTTGAAATAAGCAGTCTTGTCATAATACCCGAGGAAGAAGTGTCGGGAAGGTGCCCTTGCTGGGGTTTCAGGTCCGCAGGCCTCAGGCCCCATGCGGAGCCCGACGGGGATGGACCGGCTGAGGTGCGCACCTGCCCGCCAGCTCTGGACGCTGCAGCCCTTGTCTCTGAGCCTCCTCACCCTGCAGTGAAATGTCGGGTGTGAGGCTGACCAGGACGGCCTGTGCAAGGCGCTTGCGGGGACGCCCACATGATGGTGATTGTTCCTGAGCCACGGCTGCCGCTCCCGGAGAAGGACGCCGGTCGGCCCCAGCACCACGCGCATTCCTGCTGCGGTTTCCTCCCGTGATTTGCACCCTCCAAGGCGCCTCTCCCATCTCCCCGGGCACGTGGCTGCAGCGAGGCCCAACACAGGGAGGGGTGGGCTGCCCTGGGGTCCCGGCCCCTCCACGCGGAGCCCTTCAGTCTTCTGCCTGGCGGCCTTGCCGAGTTGCTCTGACAGGCCATCCATCCGGGACCAGCAGCCAGCTGCCCAGCGCCCCTCGGGCAGCCTGCGCGCGGTGGGAGCTCAGCGTGTGATGTGGCAGGAGGTTTGAGGAGCAACAGGCTGGCTCATCTCACTCCCCCACAGGCCCTGGAGGACCGGGGAATCGTGGAGCTGCTCTTGACCTCAGACAACAAGGACGGCCTGAGCAGGGGGATTGTGGACGGAGGTACCTGCCTGGAGGCTGTGTGCAGGGATGGGGACAGGGGACGGGATGGCGGCCTGGCCTGGCTGTGCTCCCTGGATGGCCTTAGCCACAAAGGAGTCTCTGATGCCTGTTATCCTGTGTGCGTGGGGCTGGGCCCCAAAGCTCAGGGCCTCGGGGCTGGAGGGGCTGCGAGAGGTGGGCTTGCGTAGCCGAGTCGCTGAGCACCAGGGACGCTCAGGGCCCTGCAGGACACGGGGCAGCGGAGTGGGCATCGGACACGGTCCTACAAAGAGGGCCGGGCAGACCAAGTGCTGGGTGTCTCGTGGGGACAGCTCGCTCAAGTCCTGCCCGGGGCTGCGCAGCCCACAGCGCCGGCCGGTCATCTGGGCGGCGGTGTCCGGGGGTGAGCGCGTGGCTCTCGTCCTGTGTCCCCGTGCCCCTGCTCCGCCTCTCTCCCTGTTGTTGTGGACGCCCCCACCTGGCACCGCTTCCAGGTCAGACGCCCCCACCTGGAGCGAAGCCCTTTCTCCTCCTGCCCTGCCCACGTCACCCGATTTCCCTGCCCTGGGTCCTTCCCGCCCGCACACGCCTGTGTAGCTGTTTCCTCCTGAGAAGCCCCCCGACCCGTTCCCCGCAGAGCTGTCTCTCTGTCGCCTCTTGTAACCACTCTCCCCGCGTCCACGCTCACTGGCTCCCCGGCCCCTTTCCTGCTGTCGTAGGTCCTGTGATCATCTCTCCGCCGACACCACCCTTTGCAAGGTCACAGTGACCTCCACCTGACACATTTAAGTTGTCGTGCTCATCACCTCTGACCCGTCTGATGGGACCTTTGGTCCCTTTTCTTCTCACTGGCGGTCTGGGGCACCATTTCTCCGACCTTGAGCTCGGGCAGCTCGGGCAGCTCGCTCTGTCCTGTTCTCCTCCTGACAAGTTTCCCGTCGTGTCCACGCGGTGGCGCTGTGTCCCCGTGGCTGCTTCCAAGGCTCCTCGCGGTCCGCCTGTCGGGGTCGGGTCAGGGCCTGGGAGGGGCTGTGGGGCTTGAGTCCTGCGGGCGGGACCCTCTGGAGGCGGGAGCACGTTTTAGCCGCGGCGTCCGCAGAGGGGGCCTCCTGGGCTTCTGGTCCCCACGCCCCGTCCACCGCAGGCCCTGCCTCTCACCCCGACCCCGGCGACCCCGGCCCCTGCCCCACGCCTGCCACCTGGATTGACTTTGTTCAATTAGTTAAAAATGTGATTACAGGAAGGCTTTCACAAGGTGTGAAAGTAAAACCTTAGAGATGCTTATGAAGAAGCCTCGCCTGCCCAGGAGTGACCATTCTGAGCTGTAGCGTTCCCTCCTGGCTCTTCCTCCATGACTGTAAATACCACGACGCCCAGAGAGCTCTGTACTTAGGGACGTAAAACACTTGTTCCGGTTGAGGGCTCAGGTCTCTCCTGCCACCCTCGTCCCACGGCTTTCCTGGGGCAGGCCCCCCCCTCACGCCCCTCGCCCTCCCCAGCCCTCATGGACGCGATGCTCGGGGCCTGCGTTTCGACATGTAAACGCGGCCGGGCGCTGCGACCGTTGTTCTGGACAGTGTGGTCGACTCGCTTCCAGTGTAGTTATCTCATTGGTTTAACTTTCCTTTTAAGTTCTTTTTTGTCTCTCCTTCTTCTTGTCTCTCTCTTAAACAAACACTTTACCAACAGCTTCCAAACCCCCATCATGGTGTTTTTAGGCGCCTCTGTGTGTCGGATTCTGATCCAGTCCAATGGCACCGGTGCCCCACTGTCCCCAGCCTGATGGCAGCCCGGGTCCCCTGGAGTCCCACGTCCTGGGACGTTGAAGCTGTCGTCCTGTCGTTTTCTGCGATCCGCTGTCGCTGCTAGAGGACGAGCACATCCTGTTGTGGGATTCGGGTTCAGGGTGTCTCTGAGGGACTCGCCCCTTTGCGGATCTGACCTGGACAGTGTGATGCTTGTGGTGGCCTCTCCCTGCTGTGCTGTCCTGTCTCTTCTCTGCTTTGCTTGTTTCCTTCTATTTTCTGGGTGACCGCCTCAACTCTCTTCCCCCAGTCCTTCTGTTTCCTGCATCACGTTCTTCGTGGAGACATTTCTTTTCTCACAGCGTACTTGCCAGCAGCTGTGACCAGTGGTCCCCGCTGTGGGGAGCCAGGAGTGGGGCTGGGAGGGCTGTCTTCCGTGGGATTGACTCCGGAGGGGAGCCCTTTGGGCCGTCATGGCGGGTATCTGGGGGCAGGAAGGGGCAGGAGCCACCTCCTGAGCTGTCCTCGTCCCGTAGGCCCTGGTGCCTGGGGCCGCCGTGCTTGGCTTTCCTGGGGGGCTGGCCACGGGGCGGTGGGGAGGCTGGAGGGGGGCAGGAGGCAGGGTCCGCGGGAGGTCTTGGGCTGGGGTGGGTGGGTCACCTCCGCTCCCGCAGGCTGGTTACAGGCCCCCAGACCCTTTTCAAGCTCCCAAGGTGAATCGTGGCCTCTGCTGTGTCTCCCGCCCCGTTCGTTCTCTCTGTGGCCGCCACCTCCTTCACCTGTGTTCGCCGGGCTGTCGGGGTGGCGGGGGGAGGGATGGGAGCAGGTGCGCTGGGCTCCGAGGTTTCTTCTGCCGGGTTGGTTCAGACCAGCCCCTTGTCTTCAGGGGTCTCCACTTTAGGTGAGGAGGGTCTGGATGTGGGGTACCCACATCGGGTGGGCCTGCTCCCCGGCGCTGTGACCTTGAGGCAAGTTGTTTGGCCTCCCGGAGCCCCCGCTGCCGTTTGTTTGTCTCTAATCACTGGTGATCGGGGCTCGGGTCTGACAGGAGGGCGTCAGGGTGGCTGGGCGGCAGGCTGGTCCAGTGACCATCCCGCCTTCCCAGGTGCAGCAGAGCTCAGGCCCAGGCATGCGAGACCCCCCGTCCAGGCACAGGAAGCAGGCGAGGAGCCTCAGAGCCAACTTCTGCTCCAGGGTCGGCCACGTCCATGGCCGTGGGCAACACATAGCACATCTTTCTCGGGCGTACCTCTCCCTGGTGGAAAGCCATGGAAAATATTGCTGGGGTGGGACAGAAAACCAGCTCTCATCTGAGATGTGAAAGGGGAATCTTCGCTTAGATCGTCACCCAGTGCCGGAGGCCGGAGGTGCAAAGTAAAGATCAGACTCCGGGCTCCTGCAAGGAGTAATTAACAGAAATGCACACTCTAGTTGTAAAAATTCCATAAATCGAGCACAGATGCTTAGCAAGTGGATCTCTGTGAGGTCTGTGCTGAGTGGTGGTATTTCCAAGATGAACTGGCTAAGTCTCCTAGTGTCAGAGGAACTAAACTCTGGTTGGAGGTGGAAGATGGTGTCAAGATTAATTTATTTGCAGGTGAGTTGAGAATGGTCAGGGGAATTCTGAGTCCTCCTGGCTTTTGGGTGATAGCTGTTCTCTCTTCGCCTTTCCACCTGCAGTGCTAGCCACCATCAACTTACAGTCACAACACGAGCTGCAGTTTTTAACCACCTTTCTGCTGAGTGTCCAGGTGAGTCAGGAGGTGAGCTGAGCCGAGCCTGGGTGTCAGGAGCTTAGCTGGGCCAGGGGGCCTCTGGGCCCAGCCTTGCAGCTCTCAGCCCCCCTTCCCCCTGCACGGCCCATGCCGCACCCGCGTGGCCTGCCCCTGGCGACGGAAGCGGTGTGACGGTTGCTCTGAGGGGTCGCTGTGTCAGCTGGTGCTTGGAGGTGGTTTCCAGCTCCTGAGAAGGGGCCCTTTCTGAAGCTGTAGGCGGGTGTGCTCCCAGAGGCCTCTTTACTAGAGTTCTGTGGACTCGGCTGGCCCCAGATGGGCTCAGTGTGGGCCCTGGGGATCGAGGGGAGAGACACGTCCCTGCCCTGTGTCTGACCTTCACTGGTCAGGCTGCTCTGGGCCCAGGACTGCTGTCACCTGCCAGACGGGGGCCTGGTCCGCCCAGGCCAGAGGAGAGAGGCGCGTCGGATGTATCTCAGCATCCATGGGGCTGGTGGGAACTTGCAGTGAAGTCCTGTTTTGTTGATTTCTCCTCTCCCCTAAGGGGAGAGAAGGTCCAGCTGAGGCAGCCCATTGGCAGCATGGAGGCCGCCTTCACCCTGTGTTGTGTACGGGGCCTGGATGCCGCCCTGAGGCCTGTACCCGGCAGGGATGTTGGAGGGTTCGCTCCCCCCACCCCGAGAATAGATGCCGGTGGGGGTGCTGGGGTGCCTCCTGTTCCAGCTACTCCTTTTTTAGAGCAGAGGTGGCGTCCAGAGGCTCGGCCGCAGGAGGCCCCCAGGGCAGTGTGAAGCCCCCAGGGCTGAGGGCCACCATGTGCTGCTTAGAGGGACGGGAAGGGGGTGCCCAGGAGGAAGCAGGATGGGGGGGCCCGGCGGGCTGCTCAGCAGACTGGGGGCGACAGCGTGCAGGTGGGTACAGGCCCAGCCCCCTCCCTCCTTCCCGCGCCCTGTACCGTGCTTGCTGGGCGTGGGTCCGCGACCACAGGGTCTCTGCCCTCGGGAGTTTGTGACCCACTTGCAAGAGACGTGTTAGGTACGTAGTTGCCCAGGATCTGAGGAGGGTCGTCCTTGATGTTGTCCAGGACAAGGACGGTGCTGTGACCCTCAGCTTCTCTTCCCTCTTCTGTGAAGTGGGGATAGTGCTGGCACCTACTCGTAGGGCCGTATGAGGGTCAAAGGGATGATGTTTGGAGAGCCCCCAGAACACCCATGCTCCCCACGGGCGCCTGCAGAGTCGTCCGTGGAGAGGTGGCCCCAGGCTGGCTGGCCTGTCCATAGCGCCCGTGGCCACCGGCCTCTCTCCCGCTGCTCAGCCACGTGTTTTCCTCCAAGAAGGGGCCGTGGACTTGTCCCTGTTCAGATCAGAGGCCCCTGCAGATGGTCACTGGTGGCCCTGCTCCGCTTCACTCAGGGTGTCCGGCTGTGCCTTGCCGGCCCGGCCCGTGTCCAGTGACGGGAGCCTGGATGCGGGTGTCTCTGGGCGCTTCCCAGGGCCAGGCAGCGTGTGCTGAGGGCTCCAGGTGCCTCATCTCATGTGACTGTCCCAGTAGCCACGTGACTGGCCTCCGTGTAGCCGTTTTACAGTTGAGGACACAGACTCCAGGACGGTGTCCCCCGGCAGTGGCAGGTCAGGGCACGTAGCACAGGCGGTGCCGAGCCAGCCCTGAGCCACGGTGACCTGGGCCGTTTGGTGGACGGCTCAGCCCAGCCCTCAGGTGGGCCCCTCCTGGCACTGGAAGCTGCTGACCTGTGTGATGTAGTGACGCTCTTTAGTGACCCAAATGTGGTACGAGTGTCCCCTCGGGAGGTAGGCAGCCCTAAGAAAACCAAGCCCCGGGCCTTGCTAGAAAATCGCCGTGACTTACGTGGCCTCTCCCATGGCGTGTTTGGGACCTTCTGCTCAACAGACCCTGAATCTGCTGCCCCCTGGGTGGGGCGGTGATGCTCTGTGTGCCTTGGCCCCGGACGCCAGGCCGACAGCCACAGGGGGAGCTCGGGGCGGGAGGAAGGCTCTGTGGCGCGGAAGCTGCGGGGCCGCCGTCGGGGCAGCACCTCCCCTGCTGCTTCTGTGCACGTGGGCAGAGCGGAGCTGGGCCTGGGCATGGCTGCTGCGTCCTGGGGGCAGTCTTGTGCAGCCTCAGGGTGCCGAAGCAGTGTTAGACCTTCGAGCGTCCTGGCCGAGGCTGGGGGGCCGGGCTGCAGAGCCCGCACTGTGGTAGCTGGAACGCTCTCATGTTCTGGTCCAGTTTTGCATACTTCTGTTGAAACCAAGCTAGACCCGGGAGCGGGGCCGCTGCATAGCCCCCTGACTCCTCCGGCCAGACGGACGCAGCATCTGAGGGTCTGTGTCCATGGTGTGGCTCTCAGAGATGGGGTTTCCCCGATAGAACATCCTCCTGCCCTGAAGAGGACGCACGGGGCTTGATCAGCAAGCCGCTGTCAGGACTGCAGGTCAGGTGCTGCGTTCTTGAGAAAGCTCACCTTGGGCAGGTCCCCGGGTTCCCCGCCAGCGCCGCACGCGGCACCGAAACCACATTAAGGCCTCGGGCCTGCTGTGCCCACTTTGGTAGCTCCATCCACCCCCTGCCACGTGGCGGCCGCATGTGGAGGACGAGCCAGTGCGGGTGCATTGGGGGCTCCCCTGTGCTCTGCTGGCAGCGGCCTCGAAGGCCAGGTGTGCAGCCAGGGAAGGGTTGGGAGGACGGAGGTGCCGGCTAACTTCTCACTTTGTGGTGCGCAGGGCGTCCAGCCCAGGATGGTGATGGAGTGTTGGACGGGCTGGTGTGACTCGTGGGGCAGTCCCCACAGCATCCTGGATTCTGCAGGTGGGTGCTTGTGGGGCCCCCGTCCAGCATGTGTGCTGGCCTCAGACGCAGGAATAAGTTCCAAATAAGGTGCTAATCCATGTGAATTAGCTGAGGGTGTGGGGCTCTGGGAGTCTCTGCGTGGACAGTCAGCCCTGAGCGTCCAGAGCTGTTTGTCTTGACAGGGGACACGAGTGGTCAGACACGGCTTTGGGGTGTCTCTATAATTGCTCTGGAGTAATGCATGCCAATCGCAAACGTCTAGCCAATGCAGGACGTGTATAAAGGAGAAATAAAAACCCCGGAGCCCAGAGCAGACGTTTCGATGTGTGTAGTGTGGGCACCCTCTGTCTCTCTGTCTGCCGCCCCGGGTGCACGTGCAGGTAGAGGTGTGGGCAGGTGTGGGCAGGTGAGGGTGTGTCTGCTCCACCTGCCTGTTCCAGTGAGACACGCGGAAGCCCAGCTGCCTACACTGTGAGGTGTGGATTCCAGCCCTGTTCTAGAGAATGCAGAGAACCCCGTTGGGCTGGTGTCGTACCCACGATCGCTTATTGATGAGGACCTGGGTGCTTCAGGGTCTGTGTTCACGGACCCCGTGCAGCGGGCGATCCTGCGCGTCAGTTTGGCTCACCTGGCGTGTTTCCCTGCGATAAGTTCCCGGCAGTAGCCCTTCTTCCTCCACGCGGGTTTGATCTGTGTTAACTAAACTGCCCTCCAGGAAGAGGACGATGCTCCCTCCCCTGTTACACGAGATGCCCATCCCCTCAGGTTCATCAATGCCGAGTGTTAAATGATGTCAGCGTTTGCTGTCTGATAGGTCCTTGTGTAGGTCTCATTTCTTTGATCAATGCCGGGGTTTTAATAATGGTTTTATTAACCATTCATATTCCTCCTCCGCTGTTTCTGTCTGTGTCATGGGCTCATTTTCCAGTCCAGGTGGGGCAAGGAGGTGGTCAGAACCGTGTCTCTAATTAGGTCTCGCTAACTGAGCCAGGTGGGCCTGAGCCGCAGCCCGTGTGAGGTGCAGACTCGCCTGGGACTTGAAAGCAGCTGGAAGCCGGGCTCTGGGGCCGGGGTCCCGTCCTCCCGCCATGCACTGCGGTTGGGTTTAGGGAGACCTAAGGACGGAGCTGTGAGGGGGACCCTGAGCGGGGACCGGGCTCACGGCGTCCCAGGCGCCAGCTCTGTGCACCCTTCTCCTCCCACAGAGGGTTTGAAAACCGTGTTGGCCATCATCAACGCTGGCTCATCCGCCCACCTGTCCATGTTCCACGGTGGCACCAACTTCGGCTTCATCGGTGGAGCCGTGCACTTCCAGGACTATAAGTCCGATGTCACCAGCTACGGCAAGTACCCCTGACGTGGCGCCCCACGCCTGTGCCTGGGCTCTCGCGGGGCATCCCTCGGGGACAGTGGCTGGCACCTCTAATGTGAAGGCAAGGTTTTGTCCGTCACTTTTAAGCTGCCAGGGCCGTAGGCGACAAGCCAGCTGACGTGCCTGGGCCTTTGGATGCCAGCTGGGGAGGGGAGGGGGGCCCAGGCCGGGAGGGAAGGCCCTCAGGTGGGGGTAGCCCCTCCCCTCCTCAGGGCCTTGGGATGAGGTCACCCTGGCCCCTTGCCTGGAATGTAGGGTCTGGGCAGTTTGGGGGCATTCGGTAGTGTCTAGCACGTGTGGTATTTTGACTGACAGCTCACATCAAGTGTTCTGCCTCCCAAATTGCTGGGGCGAGGACCCTGCTGCCCCACCAGCTCCTCCTGTCTCTCTTTGCCTCCACAATGCTGTCCTGGGGGCTGAGGCCTGTGACACGGCTAGTGTCTTGCAGACTATGATGCGGTGCTGACGGAGGCCGGGGATTACACGGCCAAGTACACAGGGCTCCGGGAGTTCTTCGGCTCTGTCTCAGGTAGTTGCACGCGCAGGCGCAGGCCCAGCTGGGCACTGGCTGGCTGTTGCTCTGAGACCCCAGGAGACTTGCTTCTTCTGCCCCCAACCCCTCACCCCCCGCCTCAGCCCCAGGTGATGCATGTGCAGGAACGAGGACGGGCAGGTCTGAGCGACTGTTCTCATCCCAGTTGGGGTCTTGCCGCTTCACTTTCTCCTGGGTGTCAAGGTTCCTGAGGATGTGAGCAAGCCCCTGCCTACCTGCCTCCTGGCCTCGTCTTCCTGGCGGGGTCTCGGCGGGCTGGGAAGGGCCTGTTCTGCTGGGCTGGGGCAGGAGCTGGGGCCGGGGGGGGGTGGCGCTGGAGGCACGACTGTTGGGGTTCTTTGGGGACGACTCTGCCGTCTGCTTGTGTTGCAGGGCCCCCGCTTCCTGCCCCACCTGACCTTCTTCCCAAGACGGCGTATGAGCCAGTGATGCCAGCTTTATACCTGTCCCTGTGGGACGCCCTGCCCTACCTGGAGGAGGTGCGTGCTGCTGGCGGAACGGGCTGGCCCAGAGGAAGCGCCACCGCCTTGGGCTCCACTCCCCAACCTTAGAGCTCAGAGGAAAGAGGACAAACGCACGTGGGGGAGAAGCAGGAGGGACGAAGGGAACCAGAGGAGGAGCTGGTAGCACAGCAGGCAGTAGGCAGAGAGGAGGGAGGAGGCTGGGCGCATTCCCCAGCGCCAGCTCAGGGCTGCCGTGGTGCAGAGATGACACTGGTCACAAAGCGCCGAGGCCACCGTGCGTAGCCTGCCTTCTGTCCTTATCACGTGCCCTCCGTCGCTGTCCCCGAGAACCTGGAGAGCCTTGCAGACTGTGACGAGAAACCAAATTCAGGATTGTGGAGCTTGACTGTGTAATAGAAGTCAAATAGAGAAAACGTTCCACCCCCGCGTGCTGACCCCCGTGGGGGCTGCCAGCTCCCCGCGCCCCCAGAAGGCGAGGCCGCCTTTCTGTGCTGAGCCTCTGCCTCCCGTCTCGTGTCTGTGCAGCCGGTCACCTCGGGAGAAGCCGGTCAACATGGAGAACCTCCCGATAAATGGGGGAAACGGGCAGTCTTTTGGATACACGCTGTACGAGACCACCATCACCTCTGCTGGCATCCTCAGTGCCTATGTGCGGGACCAGGGACAGGTAGGGGCGACCCTCTGAACCGCCGTGACCCACCGCACACCAGACCCCTCCCCTGAGGCTCTCATGTGCAGCACCCGTGTGCGGAGATGGCCCATCCCCGCCGGCCGTGCTGCCCACTGGAACCTGGGGCCTTCGTTTCCCCCCGGCCCCTGTGCCATCACCTCTGAGCGCTCGGCAGGGACCCCCACGCCTCCCCCCTGCTGACACGGGGGGGTCTTGTCTGCTCCTCTGGCCGGTGTTTGTGAACACGGTCTCCATAGGGTTCCTGGACTATAAGAGGGAGAAGGTTGTCATCCCCTCGATCCAGGTTTGTCCCCGGGGTTGGGAGGCTGGTGCCAGGCGCCTCCTGGGCAGGTGTGGCGGGAGGCCTGGAGGGAGGCCTGGACGAGGGGCTGCTCAGCCGCAGAGCTGGGGGTGGGCATGGCTTTCTGATGAGCAGGGACCCCCAGCCCGTCCTCAGAGTTCAGGGAGGACTGGGCTCCACAGCTGTGAGCCGGTGGTTGGGAATCAGGCTTCGTCAGCGCCCTCTGCTCCCAGCAGGGGTTCACGATGCTGAGGATCTTGGTGGAGCATCGCGGGCGAGTCAACTACGGGACTAATATTGACGATCAGCGCAAAGGTGGGTCACAGCACACGCGTGGCTGTCCCTTCTCCACAGCAGCACCTGCAGGTCATGGAGGCTGATGCTATAGGTGGGGCCATGGGGGCCCATCGCGGGGAGGTGGGTCCTGGAGGCCCCTTGGAGGGAGGTGGGGTCATGGAGGCCACCGGAGGGAGGTGGGTCCCAGAGGCCACTGGATGGAGGTGGGTCCCGGAGGCCAGTGGACGGATGTGGGGTCATGGAGGCCCCTGGAGGGAGGTGGGGTCATGGAGGCCACTGGACGGATGTGGGGTCATGGAGGCCCCTGGAGGGAGGTGGGTCCCGGAGGCCCCTTGGAGGGAGGTGGCGTAGGACCCATGCCTTCTTGGTTCTTCACACTGAGTTTCTTTTTGATCCACCTTGGAAACCTCTGGGTGACCTCCTTTGTGGTGGGGAGGAGGGTATAGGACGTACGTGAACAGCATGCTCTTGGTGGCCCTCCCCGCGGGAATATCCCACCGGGCTCTCTAAACCTCTGCTTGAACTTGCCTGTTTCTCATCATTTATCAAAATGTGGGTGGTTTTATGTAAGTTAGGAAATAGGATCTCGGACAATAAATCCTACCCTGGAGCAAGCCTGGTGGCCTCCTAGCTCTCGTGGCTGTTTGCTTTTGTCACCTCGGGGAAGTGATGTGGCCCAGCCCCGGGGACTTCCTGTGTCCTGGGGATGTGCCCCTCCAGAAGGGCCTTGGTGTGCTTCTCCTCCCCTCCGCTCCCCCCCCCCGAAAGCCCCCCGAGTTCCTCCCTAGGTCTCAGCTTCTTCCCTTAGGAGCTCGTGGTGCTGGCCGCCCTCACTTCCTCTGTTCTCCTGGGGGCAGAGAGCATGGCAGCCTGCCCAGTCGCAGGCCCTGCCGGGGGTATGCAGTCCTGTCCTCTGGAAGGGTTCAGGGTTCACAAGTCACAGACCTCCTGTCCAGAGCCATGTGCACCCCCTACACCTGCACCTGCAGTTCAGGAGGGTCTGCAGCCCTCTGAACACCCCCAGCCTGTCTGGGTTCCCAATCTGGCGACTCAGCAGCTCTGTGACTGAGAGGATGCAGGACACCCAGTGGAACCCACCCCGAGGTGCTGGGAAGTCACTGTTCAAGTGTGTGCAGTGCCTTAGCCTTGGGCATCCTGGCCACGGTGCTGTCTGTTCACAATTTAAATACTTGAAAAAAAACCTTTAATGCTGGCTTGTGTAGAAGATTTCTGGCTGAGTTACTAGGTCTGTTTCGTCTGGGACTCCACTGAACAAACCTCGAAGCTAGGCTGGAGCCACTGTGACCTCTTGGAGGACTCCTTTCATGGTGTTGGAATTCTCAGCCCCCAAAAGGGAGCGTCCCCCTCCCAGGGGCCGGAGGCCGACACTGCCCTCGGGCGCCTCCTTCCCTGCACACTAGGGCCTGGCAGGCGCTGCTGTCACTTGCTCTCATGGCTTTGGGGCTGCAGGGAAAGGTTTTATGCGTGCAAAGAGCCCCCTAGGGGTGCTGGCCCTTCAGCAGGAGTCCTTTGTTGAACCTTCCAGAAACGTTCTGTGTATGTGCCCAGCCGGCGGGTCAGCCGTCCCCCCACCGTCGGCCTCGCTCAGTGTCTCTGCCTCGTCCCTACAGGTTTAATCGGAAATATCTATCTGAATGATTCTCCCCTGAAAAAGTTCAAAATCTACAGCCTGGATATGAAGAAGAGCTTCTTTCAGAGGTGGGTCCTGCCCTGCACAGCGTGGGAGCAGCTGGACGGCCTGCAGGAGAGCCAGGAGGCCCGAGGCTGCCCCAGGCTTGGTGCCCGCCCCACACCCCTCCGCCACGGCCTGAGAACCGGAGCCCGAGCGCTCCCCTGCTCCTCCGCCCGGCTGCCACTGCTGTGCCGGTTCACAGTGCGGGAAGGACCTGAGAAGGCGCCCCCCACCCCTCATCTTCTGTCCTGCCCATAGGTTCCACGCAGACAAGTGGAACCCTGTCCCTGACGTGCCCGTGTTCCCTGCTTTCTTCTTGGGGCCGCTGTTGGTCTCCCTCTCCCCCTGTGACACCTTTGTGAAGCTGGAGGTTTGTAGCCCCGCCTGCCAGGTGCTCTGGGCTCCGCTCCTTGGGCCCCCAGCCTGGTGCTTGGCCTCCTGGAGCCCCCCTACCACGTGTGCCCGGAGGGTCTCCGTCGTGGCCTCCCTGGGTGGGGGTGGGATCAGAGCAGAGGGACCACCTGGTGGGCTTCTCAGGTCCGGGCTCCGGTGGTCCGGGTGCCCTGCCGGGACTCAGCGCTAGAGGGAACGGGCTCTGGCGCTCCCCTCCCGGTACCGAGCGGCTGTTGGAACGAGTCTGGTCCCTGGGAAGCTGAGAGGAGAGCCCAGGGCCTGTGTGCGCCTCTGCCTCCCGTGTGACTGTAGGTTCGGTGGTTTATGTGGTCAACTAACACCTCCCCTCCTCTGCTTAAAGGGCTGGGAGAAGGGGGTTGTATTCATCGACGGCCAAAACCTTGGACGCTCCTGGAACATCGGGCCCCAGGAGACCCTCTACCTCCCAGGTGCCTGGTTGGACCAAGGCCTCAACCAGGTGGGAGCACTTTTCCTGGGACCCCTTCTCATCCCTGCCCTCCCTGTCTCACGGTGTTTCTCCGGGGGCCCTTGGTGGGCAGGAGAGGACAGAAGTTCTGACGGGCCCGATCTGGCTCCGGGACAGACTGGCCGTGTCCCCAGGTCATTGTCTTCGAGGAGAAGAGAGCGGTCCGGTGATACAGTTCACGGAAACGCCCTGCCTGGGCCGGCACCAGTACCTGAACTGAGCAGCCCCCAGGCCTCCTGGCAGGGCAACAGCAGGCCCTCCTGCTCACGGCTGCAGTCCACACCCTCCCCTGCACAACCGGAGAAGCAGGTTGGGGGCGAGGGAGGGCCCCTCCCCGAAGAGCTTCCCGGCTCTGTGGCTGCTGCCGTCCACCTTCACTGCTCCCGCGGGTGGGATGGGGGGTCTGGCTGGGACTGTCCCCCTCGTGGGGGTGAGTGGGGCACAGCTCCTGGACAGTCTGCTCGGAGTGTCCCTGTGGGCCCTGTTTCTGAGCCGGGGGGGCGCGTCACCATTTGTGGAGGGTGGGGGCACCTGGGCCAGCCTTCTCCGCCATCCAGGGAGGAAGTTGGTGCGGTGGAGGGACCCCGGCCCCCTTCCACCCCGCTTGGATCGCCTCTGACGGTCAGGAATGCTGGGCCTTACCTCCCAAGACAGCATGTTTCCCTCTCATTCCACGAGGGGCAGTGCCAGCCCAGGAGGAGAGGCAGCTGCTCCGGAGGGTCCAGGAGGCTGTGGGCAGAAGGTGCGGTTGCAGGGGCCTGGGCAGGAGTATTGGGGTCCCGGGGCCCCCGCCCTGGGCCAGGCGGCGGGCCAGGGGCAGCCTTCCTTCCAGTTGTCCGTCCAGACCCCAGACAAGCGCCCACGGGATGAGTCCCGTGTTAGGGCTCAGGTTCGCTGCCTTGAATTGCGGTAAAGCCACAGAGTTGCATCTCATCCTCCTTGATGGTGTTTCTCTGACCCCGCTTGTGCCGGGCACACGCTAGCCCGGCCGTCGCCGTGTCGACGAAGACTTGGCTGTTGTGGTGTGGTGGGCAGGGTGGGGCCGTGTTGGGTGGCCAGGAGCGGCACGTGCGCTGGCCACAGTGCTGAGTCTGCCTCCCCAGCGACGTCTGGATCCTCCTGCCACAAACGGACGATCTCCATTCATAGTCCAAGTGGAAGAGCGGATTCCTCCGGGAGTGGGGACCGGGTGGGGAACAGCAGGCTGAGAGCCTCCCAGCAGCGCCCTCCTCCCCACGGCCGGGAGCCCGTGCTTGGCTCAGGAGGGGTCTGCACGGGGGCAGTGGTGCGCAGCCCCTGGGCCCAAAGAGTGGAGCCGGGTCAAGGGCAGACGGTCACAGGGGGCTGGGCCCAAGGGTCCCGCTGGGGGCAGAGAAGTGGAGCTTATTGAAGTGAACTTGGTGGACCATGGCTGGGGGTCCCAGTCCCTGATCTCGTCCAAACTCACCAGCTCTTCCTGTGCCGCCTTGAACGGGGAGCCCGGGGCTGGGCGGTGAGAGCGGGCTCTGTGGACGGGGCCAGCCTGGGCGCTGAGCCACCCTGCCTGACTTATGCCGCGTCCCATGAAGCGCGTGGGGGGCTTCCGCCGGGGAGTGTGCACGGAGCTTGGGTTTGGAAGACTCAGGGTGACGCCGTCTATGTGATGAAGAGTCCCCTGGCATTGCTTTTCCGCACCCACCTGCTCGCAGACGTGCGGCCCTTCCTGGGTGAGGTCCCTGGGCCAACCTGCCTGCCCAGTGACCCCAGCTTCCTGTCCAAGCACCTTGGCAGGCAATGCCCTCCTCGTCACCCCGGCCTCCAGGTGCTGGGCATCTCAGGCTGCTCCCAGGCCGCCTCTGCCCTCACTCGGTGTGGAGGCCTCGCCCACGGGCCTTGACAGCAGTCTCCACACTCGTTCTCTCCCACGTTCATCCCCGTCGGGGCTCCAGGCACCACTGTCCACTCACCTCTCCTGTGAGTGTAACAAGCACATGACCCCAAACTTACTGTCACGTTGGCCCCTGCAGTCTGCCCGGAGCAGTGGACACAGTTCTGTTCTGTCTTGGGAACTCGTGGCTGTACTTGCACCTCACGTCCAGCCCATCAGCAAATTCCTGACCCGTGTCCAGAGCCCGCCCGCTGCCCTCTCATCAGGGCTGCGCCTCGTCCGACTCACCGTTGTCTCGGGCCACCTGCCCGTGTCCTGTTTGTTGGCAATACAGGAAGCGAGTGCTTCTTCTAAAAGGCCGGTTAGACTGGGTCCGTCCTCTGCTGCAAACCCTCCGACAGCCTGTTACACTCCCTAGCTGCAAGCTTCACCCTGGTTCTGGAGCAGAGTGTCCGTGCCCCCTGCTCCCACGTGTGACCCACCCCCCACCCCCAGTGAGCTGTCCTCAGTGGCCTGTTAGCTAAGCGCTCTCCCGCGGGGGGAGCTTCTCTTTCCTGGACCCAGTTCTCTGCACGTCGGCTCGGAGGACACCTGGCCAGGGGGGCCTTTCTGACGGCCCAGGTGGGATGCCAGCACCTCCCCAGCTGCACTCCGCCCCGCTTGCCTCATCCGTCACCTTGGAACTGATGACGGTTGTCGGAGCACCGTGGCCCCGAGCATCTGTGTCCTCTCCGGAGAAGGCAGCCCTGGGCAGGCAGAGCTCTGGCTTCCACGGCCCTGTGCTGTGCCAGGAACGAGGCGTGTCCCCCCAAGGCACCTGATAGTACAGGTTGGACGGTTAAATGAATGAGGAAAACTAAGACAGGGCTGAGGAGGATTAAGACTGTTAAAAACCGTATTTGACTTTTAATTTCAAAACAAATTAAATACAGTTAAATTAAAACAGATCCGATAGTGCAGCTTGGGGGCTCCACCTTCCCCGTCTCTGTCCTCCGGCCCCCACCCCACTCCTGTACAGGGGGGAGCAGGGAACACACTGCGTTTGGAAAACAAACTAGCCATGGACCCAGTTCTGATTCATAGCAAACTCATTCCCAGTGAAGGCGAAAGCTGCAGTCCATCGGGTTGTAATTATAAATAAACACACGTGCAGCTAAGAGAGGGTATTAGGTGAAAACAATAGAAACACCATCTGCCAAAGAAAAGAGGAGACCATGTTGTCGTTACCAAGTTTCCTGAAACGAGCCCTGGGTTCCGGGCCAAGGCGGCCCGAGCCCAGCCAAGCCGCCCCTGCGTTTGGGGCTGGTTCCGGCGAGTGAGGCAGAGTGGTGCCCTGCATGAGTTCACTCGCTCGACGGTGCCCGCCCTCGCCCACCCTCCCTTCCCCTGCCACCCAGGTGGTTCCCAGGTGGTTCTCAGGCAACCATGGGTGTGGGACGTCCTGCAGGTGGCTCAGGGCCCTCAGGGACATGAGCCCTCCCTCGAAGGTTTCGTGACTATGCTGAGGAGTTAAATCCACTTCAAAAACAGGCAGCCGATACTCCGTGAATGTTAGGTCGCTGGGCTGCGGCCCACTGCCCACCCACCCATGCACCCAGGAGTGGGCTCTCCATGGCCCGCAGACCCATCCCATGAGTCTAAGTGGAGTAGGGGCTATTAGCGGTTAAAAGTAAACACCTGTTCAGCGGGCTCAGGCCCTTCCTCTGCCTCCACAGGGGAGGAAAATTGTGCTTCCAACGCTCAGGAGTGTGAGTGGAGACCGGCGGAGGGCCGGCCCCGTCGGGAAGCCAGGGAGACAGGCACCTCTCCTCCTGGCTGAGGGCCGTACACGGTTCCTTGTCTGGGGCGGCTGGGCGGCCGGACATGAGGCCGGCTTGCTCTTCGCGCCCCCAGTTTAGGGAGAAGGGAGGTTTTACTTCCCACTCGGTGTGTAAATCGCATGATTTCCAAAGCAGTGTGTGCTCAGGTATCCTGCCCTCGGGGTCCAGATCATCTCTGCCCCCTTCCTTAAACCCCTCTGCTAATCCAGAGTCCCCCAGCCAGGGGCAGGGAGGAGCCCTGGGACCGCCCGGGCCCCTCCTCTCTCCTCCTGGCCCACCTGCTCCCTCGAGCCCCTGAGGCCTGTGGTTCTCATGGCTCTGGGTTGGGGGCTCCTGCTTCCCCAGTCCCAGCCCAGGCGAGGGGCCCGGAGCCCAGTGGGCGTTGGGGAGGTGCCGTGTGGTCTATACCCTGTGCTGGGTGGAGGGCCCACCTCCTTCCTTGCGCTGGGACAAGAGCCGGGGAGGGCGCTCTGCTCCCTCCACGAGGTTGAGGTATGGGGAGAGCAGCCCTCTGGCAGCCTGACTCCCCGCACACAGGGCTGGCTGCCTGCCGGGAGCACAGACAGCCTTACGCTCCGCAAGCAGGAGCCAGAAGAAAGCCGGCCGGAGGGGCTGCATCTCCTCGGAGCAGCTCGTTCCTGATGCCGGGGGTGGGGGCTGCTTGCCGTCTTTCGCAGTCCCTGGCCAGGTGTCCTGTGTGGTCGTGGGGCCTCGAGGGGGAGCTGGGGAGCCCTCTGCTGGACTGCTGGGGTCTTTCGCCCCCTCCCAGCCTGGCATCACTCCCGGGCTTGGGGCCCATGGTGTCTGCCCCGGCCGGCCCTGCCAGGGCAGATGGAACAGAACAACAGGTCTGGGGTTTCTGTGCTTTAGGGTCTCCGTCCTTTGTCCTGGCATCAGGCTGGTCTCTCTGAAGGCCCCAGAGTAGAAAGGAGGGTGACGGCGATTCCACAGGAGTCCGCCTCGGAGGGACCACCCGCGTGGGGAGCACAGGTGGCCAGGAGCAGGTCTGAGAAGGGGGCTCCTGTGACGGGGAGAAGAATGGGGGAGGCGTGAGGGAGCCGCTGGATCCTGGGCCCCTGAAGCGTCACCCAGGGGCTCCGCAGAACCCACCCCCGGGTCCCACTGAGAGGCCGGGAGCGGGAGGGGCAGGGAGTGATGCTCTGTCCCGACACAGTCTCAGTGGCAGCGACTGAGGTGATTTTCTAAGTTCAGGGGACAAGATAAGCAGACCCCCTGCGGTCCCCTGTGGGCAGGGCCATTGCCCAGGTGATACAGAGGCTTCAGCCTGACTCCAAGGCCAGAGGACAGAGGTGTGTCCCACTGTCTGAGCTCCCACCTCTGATGAGATCACAGAGAAGCTCATAGAAAATTCCTGGCTTTGCCAATCACCTGGCACAATTCACTTCAGCTTTACTCCACCTCATTCCTTTGCCTCTAAAACACAGATGGAGCCTGTGACCTACAGCAATACAGGGTTTTAACCAAATAAAGGGACTTCTCCGGAGGTCCAGTGGTTAGGACTCTGCGCTTCCACTGCAGGGGGCATAGGTTCGATCCCTGGTTGGAGAACTAAGATCCTGCATGCTGCGTGGCTTGGCCAAAAAGAATCAAACAAATAAAAATAGCAACACTTAGGCAGGACTTATTATGTGCCAGACTGTTCCTGGTGCCTCAACAACCCATTCTGCAGATGAAGAAACTGAGGCCTACAGAAAGAACAGTCAAACCGAGGAAAGTGGTAGCTTGGGAGTCAGGCGAGGCTCCTCGGTCCACGCTTTCACCAGGACGGAGGAGGCACCTGCAGGAGACAGAGCCTGGGCGGGTCCACACAGCAGCGCCTCATAAGGGGACCGGCTGGTGGCCAGGATAACAGTGGTGATGACAGGGAGCTGTCACCAGGCGGTGCCTGGAAGGTGAGGCCTTCCAAGCAGCTGGTGGAAGAACCACCCAGCCACGGGGGGAGGCTGGCTCCTGTCGACTTCAGCTATGCCTCCTCTACTCCACGGGGCATTTGCTCTGACCTTCACGATTAAAGACTAAGAGAAAAGTCTTGGCAGATTTACTCTGCATCCAAGCTTGGGTGGCCCGCCCAGTGCGTCACCTGCCTGCATCCCCCTACCTGTGTCCTGGGGCTCAGATCTCCACCATGGGGTCAGTGAAGCCTTTTTTCCCCTCGTTCACCAGCACCGGCTTCTCAGTCCGTGTGTGCCAGACCAGGATCTGTGTGTTCAGAGACGTGAGACCACATGGGGCAGGCCCCTGACCTCGCCCTCCCACCCCTGCCCCCTCTCCTTCTGCCCTTGTTCCAGCAAGATTTTCTCCATTGTTCTTTATTTCTACCTACGCCCTCATTCTTGCTTTTTGTACATAGGCTGCATTCAAAATATCTGTTGGAAACAGAAAGTCTACAGCTACAGAAAAGAGACAAACAGGTCTCAAGGTTTCCTCTTGCTTCTCATCCTCCCCTGCATTTCTTGATGGGTCCAGAGGGAGAGAGAGTTCTGGGACCTTCAGCTCAGCTAAGTGACAGCCAGACCCTGGCTGGAGAAGTCCAAACTTGAAGCAGCGTGTGTGTATGTGTGTGTGTGCATGCATGAACATATGTGTACGTGTGCCTGTGTTGTGCATACGCACACCCATGTATGTTCCATGCATGCATGTGTGTATGCGTGCACATGCATATGTATGTGTGTGCCCGTGTCTGTGCATGTGTGTGCACACATGGAGGTGTGTCTGGCAGGAGGGTCGTGGAGCCCAGCTGCTTCGATGTGAGGGAGGGATTCAGTCCTGGGCTCTGTCTCGCCAGTCGCCCCTCCCTGCTCCCCCACCTGCCATCACCGTGGCTCCTGAAGGGCGATAAGCTGCCGTCTTGGGAGGCTGTCTGGGGCCCTATTTCCTTTTCCCTGATCTAGAGGGAGGGCTTTGTGGGCTGGAGAAAGCTTGCATTGCAGCTGTCAGCTCTGCTGAGGGGCTTACCTTGGTGCAGTTGGCCGCCTTGGGCTCCAGGTCACCAAGGGTGACAAGTTCTCGCAGGAGGCTGCTTTCCTGGTAGCCTCCCTTCACGCCGCGGAGCTTGAAGTAGGCCTGGCTTCGCTGCAGAATGAGCCGCAGGTTGACCGCAAACCCCGCCATGTCTATTGCAAACGGCCGGTGGGGGTCGAACACAGTCTTCCAGCCGACCACCTTCCCGGCCCCATTGACCCTCGGGGCCTCGTACCGAAGGCCGCCGACGAAGGCTACGGGCCACACGGACACCCGCCTGGTGCTGCGCATCTACAGAAGGAGAAGGGTCAGGGCGCCTGGGCGGGGATGGGAGTCGGGGCACCCGGGCTGCTCGGGGTGGGCATCTTCGGAGGAGCACGCCTGGGCTGTGGGCAAGGCCACCCCTCCAACCAGCTGATACTCGCCTTGTCACGTGACCTTCCCTCTTTGTCCTTTGCTGCAAAACTTCTGTCTCCCCAATTTAGAGTCTGAAATGACTCCTTCCCTTCCCCCCACACTGTCGTGACTCCCAGACCCGGAGGACACTCAGAGAGTCGACAAGGAACCCCCTTTCCCTGTCCCCCCACTGGAAGCCCTCACGCAGACAGTGCCCGGAAGCCAGGGCTGCGGCCAAGGCCGATCTCCTCCCCCTTCGCCAGCCGGGGCTGAAGGCCGCGCCGGGTCCGCACCCTCCCCGGGCCCCATATACGTCCACGAATCGCGCACCTCCTCGAAAACCTCCAAGCTGTAGGTGTTGTCGTCGTCCGCGAAGTACACGACGCCGGGCTGGCTGGAGTTGCGCGGGAAGGTCTCACGCAGCCAG
This sequence comes from Delphinus delphis, assembly GCF_949987515.2. Lineage (NCBI taxonomy): Eukaryota > Metazoa > Chordata > Mammalia > Artiodactyla > Delphinidae > Delphinus > Delphinus delphis. The sequence goes on along the minus strand of NC_082690.1, from coordinate 2,405,502 downwards.
CGCAGGGCCAGGTTGCGCTGCATGGTGCCCCGCGGGATGCGCGGGTCGCGCGCGTCCCCGCGCAGCTTGTAGTTGCGCGGCGTCTCCACGTGCAGGTGCGTGTAGTTGAGGCCGGTGTCGCGCAGGAGGCGCGCGGTCAGCGGCGTGCGGCGCGGTGCGTCCTCCACCACCAGCCAGTGCAGGTTGGGCACGTGCAGCAGTGTGTTGGCCAAGCGCGTCAGCTCAGCCTTCTGTACTGGGCGGCTGTAGGTGGGCGTCACCACGTGGATGGTGGGCAGCGTGTCGGACCAGGGCGGGGGCCGCGTGTACACGTACTCGGTGCGCACCACCTCCACGATGTCGCGGTCGGACATGCAGTACTCCCTGGGGTCCACGCCGGGTGGCGCCTCGCGTCGGGGATCGCTGCCGTCATCTGCGGGTTGGAGGGGGGGCGGTGTGGGCAGCTCCGCAGCAAGTACCTCGGCCCCCCCCCGCCCCATGCAGCTCTCCTCTGCTCCACCCGCGGGAACGTCAGCGCATCCCTGCCTGGGGCCCTGTGGGCTGAAGTTGGCGGTCAAGGCTGCTTGCCTGACATCCTCCCCTGGGTTCTGCTAGTTGTGACTCCCGAGATGACACAGAAATAACCTCTCCCTCCTTCTCGCATTTGACAGCTCTGTAGCTATTTGACGGCAACTGGCCAAATTCCAAGATTGCATCCGCGGTTCGGGTTTTATGTGACAAAGTGTCCTCTCCTTACCACCCTATACCCTTCACACCTGGCCAGAGCTGACTGCACTGCCTCGCACCGGCTGGGGCTGCAGAGCCCCGGGCACTGCCTCCCATGCCGGAGGGCAGCGTTAGTGCTGTCGTGGCTACAGCACACCGTGGACCCGGGAGTCTGCGGTTACCTCGCCCCGATTTTTCACAAACCCTGGAGTCAAGCGGGGCTTACTGAATCTTGGTGCAGAGTATCTGATACTTAACTACTGCATTTTCTTCTAGGGTGTTGCCCATAGCTGGCAAGATAATTCTGAACCCTGTGCCTGTCGTCGCTGACTTTATTCTCACATTTGTGCAAAGGGGCAGAGGGTGGAGACCCATCTCAGCTCTTCTGGGGTTTGGTGTCTGTCTCCTAATCTGCACTTTCCGGTCACACTCTTTCAGCCACCTGGAACCCTACCTGCCCCACACCCAGCCATGTGTGCCCATGTGTCCCCAAGGACCCCAGGAGAGGCGTGTGTGAAACCTGGCAGAGGCCTGGCCTCTGTGACACACTCACAGGGATGAGAGCCCCTCTCTCCGGAAGGCACCCTGCGCCCGCTGGGGCGGCTCTAATGACCAAGCTCTCTCTTGCATCCTGGACATTCTCCCCATGGGCAAAGCCAGCAGTCCTCTCATGAGGGGAAATCAGCCTATGGGTATTCTTTTTTTTTTTTTTTTTTTAAATGGTGTTGATTCATATCTTTTTAAAAAAATTTTTACTTTAAAAAATTTATTTATTTAGGCTGCGTTGGGTCTTTGTTGCTGGGCGCGGGCTTTCTCTAGTTGCAGTGAGCGGGGGCTACTCTTCATTGTGGTGCGTGGGCTTCTCATTGTGGTGGCTTCTCTTGTTGCATAGCATGGGCTCTAGGGTGCTCAGGCTTCACTAGTTGTGGCATGTGGGCTCAGTGGTTGTGGCTCGCGGGCTCTAGAGCGCAGGCTCAGTGGTTGTGGCGCACGGGCTTAGTTGCTCCGCGGCATGTGGGATCTTCCCGGACCAGGGCTCGAACCCATGTCCCCTGCATTGGCAGGCGGATTCGTAACCACTGCGCCACCAGGGAAGCCCCCACGGGTATGCTTTTTCTTAAAGAGTCCCTTCTCTCTGAGGTGTGTCTTCCTGTTTGAAAGGCTGTGGGCCCCTCACTGCTCTCACACCATCTCAGCAGGAGGTGGCAAGCGTCAGAGGACTGACCTAGGGATCTGAGTGCCTGGGCTCAGACCCTGTGCCACTCTGTACTAACCATACGGCCGTGAGCAGGGTGCTTGGCTTCTGGTGCCTCAGTTTTAGAAACTGCAAAATGGAGCCAATACCTGCATCTCCTTTATCGAGTTGCATGTGTTAAAGGGCTCGTAACTCTGCCCCGAGGCTCCCCATCCCTGGTAAGCGGCCCTGTTCCTCATGGCTTCTTGCAACTATGGAAAGGATGGCGTGAGTGGTTACCTGCAGGGGGTGAAGTGGGGTCCAGCCAGCTGCCGCCCCCTCCCTCCTTCCCATGGTTCTTGTTAGCCCGGGTGCTGGCGTGGGGTTGGACGCTGGGCACCGAGGGGCGGGGACACACGTGCTCCCGCCTCTCAGGGAGCTCCCAAAGGCCAACCAGACACCGACAACGAGACACACAGTGGTAGTGGGAGCCTGCGCCTGGGCCGTGGGTGCAGGGTCGGGAGACTAGCGCAGATGCAGGTAGCCAAGAGCACTTGCAGGAGGAGTTTTGGGTCAGACTGTGAAAGACAACAAGCTTGAGGAGAGCAGCTTCTGACCAGGGTATAAGTAAAGTTTAGTTTATCCTGCCGTGAGTAAAGTTTTGGAAACCAAGGCCCGGGAAGGACACTGAGAGTCCCCCCCCCCCCGCCGGTGGGTCTGTGCCCTGGTACATTCTCCGCGCCTATGACAGGGCTGGGTCAGGGCTTCTGCCGCCTTTGGGTCCTAAGGCCTCCCTAACTTCCTTTGCTGCTGCCTTCGTTCTGTCTGTCTTGGCTGCTCTGGGGAGAGTGGATGCCAGTTCCCTGTCCTCAGGCAGGAAGGGCAGTGCTGAGCGAAGCAGCCTGGTGTCTCTGACCCCAGAGCCCTGCCAAGAATGGAAGCCACGTGGTATTATGTCCCTTTACATGTGGTAAATGTAGTGATGTGCTGTTGGGTGACAACTCTAAAATGATAAGCGCCAGGGACTTCCCTGGCGGTCCAGGGGTTAGGGCTCGCACTTTCACTGCCAGGCCCCGGGTTCAATCCCTGGTCGGGGAACTAAGATCCCACAGGCCCAGCAGCATGGCCACAAAAAAAAAAAAACAAAAAACAAAAGTAAGCACCAAGGAGAGGTGCTGGATTGGGAGGAGGACAGCTCCAGGTGCCCCCGCAGGCAGTGGGCACTTAGCCATCTCCAGCCTGGCCCTTCCTCACGGAAGCCTCAGGACCCACTGGGGCTGAGCAGGCCCCAATGTGTAACTGTGGAGCAGCCCAGCTTCAGACTGTGGCTCTTGGCCCTGCCTGCACCCGAATCATCGATTCCTAGCATCCCCCCACCCACCCCAGTCCTGTCAGCTTTCTCCCTGGGACGTGCCTGGGCACCTCTGTGTTTCATCAGGCTCCCCGGGCTCCCATGGGAGAAGGGATCGAACAGAGAGGGGGGGAGTGTGGGACTGGAGACTGGCCGTGAGGGGCAGGCGCGGGGGGATGCGCACGTGTACGGGTTTGGGGCATAGGGGGCCCTGGTGTGAGAGGGAAAAGCTCTGGGCTGGGAGCCAGATGAAGCCAGTTCTAACCCGGCTCCAGGGGACTTGCCTCTGTCCAGCCTATTTTCAGCAGGTGGCACTGGATCAGGGCTTCCTGATCAGGAAGAGAGGAGCGAACAACACACTCGCCCTGAAAGGTTTTAAACAACGCAGGCCGGGAATCCTGGCCACCCACCCCTGAGCCCTCCCGGGTGCACGTCCTGGGAACAGGTGCAGAGTTGCCCCGTGAGTCTGTGCCTGTATGTGTGGCATCATCAGAGCCCCAAACGGGCCGAGACCCCCCCGCCCACGGGGGTACGGTCATCAGCCTGGCTCGTCCTCGGTTCCCCAGCTACCGAGCGGGTGAGAGTCAGGACTCCAGAAGCCCTGGCTGTGGTCACCCCATCAGCAAAGCCCGGCAGGTGGGGCCGGGCGGGGGCTCACCCTTGTGTGCGGTGAGCAGGGGCGCGATGGTGCTCTGGTGCCACACGGTGACCAGCAGCGTCCAAGGCAGCACGATGAGGAAAATCGCAAGGATGTCCCGTCTCTTCGGCATCTCCAAGGCTGGCTGGGCCCACAGCTCCTCGTTACCTGAGCGACGGCAGCGGACGGCGGCGAGCACAGGGGAGAAAAGAACAGGAATGGGCCGGGTGGGCCAGGCACGGGGCAGCGGGAAGCTGAATGCTGGCCAGCAGGCCTGACCACGCTCACAACCCACCCATTGCCGAAGCAGGTCTGCGGAGTCCGGCCCTACCGGAGTCTGGTGGGTGCTGCCTTCTGAGGTGGGTCAGGAACCCTGCGGGGTGGACACCTGCAAGAGAGAGCAAAGGTGGCGGCCAGAGACCTGGGCAGAACAGGTCCCCGCTGGCCGGCTCGGGATGCACAGCATCGTGTTTTCAGGGTGGAACCTGGCTTCTGCCAGTCCGTGGGGTGCGGCCAGCCTCTGTCCTCACAGGTGGCGGTGGGTGCTGTCCACTCAGGGTTCAGACACACCTGCCTGGGTTTAACCCCAACTCACTTCTGTGCCTCAGTTTTCTCATCTATGAAATGGGCGCCTTCAGCATCTACTTCCCAAGGCTTCTGGGAATTAAATGCGTTAACACCCGTGGAGCCCGTGGGCTGGCACCAGATGGACACAGCAAGCGCTCGGAACGAGTCAGCAGCTGTGATGGTCGCAGGCTTGTGCCCAGGTGGTTATTTCACAGCCTGGATTAAGGAGTGGACCCGGACACGATCTATTCTTGCGAAGCCCCCGCGGAGGTAGGGCGGAGGCCGGGCGCTGCAGCTGGGCGTCAGCCAGGAGACGTGCTCCCGGTGGGGCTGCCACGTCCCGGGGAGATGGCACTCAAATGGCAGCAGCAGGGGCTCCGGGAGCTCCAGGAGAGGTGCCCTGTGGGTAGAGTTCCCCTCTGGCCCGGCTGCCCACATGCCAGGAGACAGGCGCTCAGCCTCCGGACCGCCATGGAAACTGTCACATCCCAACGTTCACCTTCCTCCTCACTTCTGAGCTGAGTGCCGTGCAAGATGCAGCTGGGGTCCACAGGGGGAGGCGTGAGGGAGGACAGCCATGGGCGGCCCTGGCCTGTCCCAGTGTGTGGGCCACCCCAGTGCCCAGCACCGGCACACCGAGCCCCCGAGGCCGCTCGCTGCCCACCCAGCCCCCCGCAGACGCACATTCGTCTCCCGCAGAGCTGAGAGCCAGGGCTGAGCAGGATCTGGGCTCCCGTTTTGGAGGCAGTGCGTCCTCCTCCTTGCCTGGTCCTCTCTCTGCCAGCAGTCCCCACGCCTGGTGCAAGAACCGTGTTGTCTTCCAGTGACAGGCACTGCGGTCTCCCGGGGTGGCCCCGCTGCCCCTGCCACCCCTGGCTCCACAGCCTCCTTGGAGTCAGATGGTGCACGGCCTGCCCCCCTGCCACCGGCGTTAAACGGTGCAGGCACAGAGCAGGGAATGATCCTGGGGTGCGAGCTGTCTCCTCCACACTCCTTGTCGTGGCCCGAGCAGGTGGGAGCCCAGAGTCCCACCCAGGATGCCTGTCTGCGTCTCCTGTGCTGCGTGAGCTCGTGCTACATCCCCGCCCAGCCCCTTCCCTGCTCCAAGGCCACAGGTAGGGCTGCGAAGGGCTGAGCTGGGGCCTCGGTTTGGCGGGGCTGTCTCAGGCCACGTGATGGGGGTCAGAGGCGCTTCCAGTAGGGCTGGCTGGGAGGTCTCCTCTGGTCCTGTGATCGCCTTGGAGCTTTTCCAGGCATCCTGGTCTTGGGGAGGCTCTGGTTCCGGCGGGGAAGCCATGGGGAGCTGGCCTGCCCTGGCACTCAGGCAGCTGCGCTGGGGCAGCCTCCAGCCTCCGGCACCTGCCCCTCCCTCGGCCGCCCGGGCTGCAGTTTGAGCAAAGAACAGCTGGTGGGGAGCATTTGTGGGGCCAGAGATGCACTTGACACTCCACGTTCAGTCTTCCCAACGCCTGGGCCGCAGGCGCTGCCCTCGACCCCTTCCACCTGGAGTTTGCAGAGGCCGTGAGGGTCCGCATCTTGTCCAAGTCACCGTCGGCATGCAGTGGGGCCAGACCTGAATCCGGGCCCTTTGGGTCTGAGCTGCGTCAGGAGCTCGGGAAGGAGGGTCAGGCCCCAGAGCCCCTTCCGGGAGGCCCCCTGCAGGGCCCAGCACCCCCCTGGGGGGAGCAGGAGGGGTACCAGGAGAGGAAGGGGGGCCGTGGACGCCAGGGCCTTGGAGGGAGGCTCTGATCCCATCCGCTCTATCTGGTCAAAACTTCTATGAAAGGAAGGGGGTGGGGCGGGCAGAAAAGCTCTAAAAATAAACTTAGCCATAAACCCAGTTGTGCATTAATTACTCTGGAAGCCATTACGGCTTGCAAACCCCATAACTTTAATGGAGGCTATTATAAGCATAGCAGCAAAATCAGGGAGCGAATTACCAGGCGGTTATGAAGCAGAGCAGGGGGAGCCCCCAGCCTTGGAGAGCACTAGCTGGCCAGCAGGGGGCGGGTCTGAGGGAAATGGGGCCTGGGCTTGGGCGTCAGGGAGCAGAGGCCTGGGGGGACCTGGGCTGGGAGCAGCGGAAGCTACCCCAGACCCAGAGGCCCAAGTGTGAGACGGGGCTGCAAGGATGACCACTGGCCTCGGCCCACTTTTCCCGCCTGGCCCTGGAGGGGTGGCGGGCAGCCTGCCTCTGGTCCAGGCTCAAGCAGCCGCAGACCCAGGGCCGCCCTGGGCCCTCGGTGGCCACGGGCAGAGGAGTCAGTGCAAAGATGGAGGAGGGGCTCGGCCGCACCCGGAGCCAGGAGGAGGGGTGCGGCAGGGAGACTGCGGTGCTTGAAGCGAGGTCCTGCCGGCGACAGCGAGGGTGGGGCCCGGTGTCCGCCGAGGCCAGGACTCCCCACCAGCCACCGCAGTTCATGTCCGTGACTGGCCCCCGCCGCCCAGCCCCTCAGCAAGTGCAGACGGGGGGCCTCGGCTGGACACAGACAAGGCTGCGCCGAGGGGCGTGTGAGGCCCATGGGACGGCACAGGGGACGTGAGGGGGCGGGACAGTGCTCTGGCTGCTGCCCCTGGGGCCCCTGCTTGTCCTCCTCGGCCTCCACCCTCATCTCCACACACAGGGCTGGACTGGGAGGTTCTTATGAAGTTTCAGTTCTGCCATTTTAGCACCTTGAAGTTAAGACAGGGCTCTGGCAGGAAAACGGGGTCGGGTGGCATTCAAGGCCAAAGTCAAAGCAAGAGGCCAGTGTAACAGCTGATTCATGGGCCAAGCAGCCCTGGAGACTGGCCACATCTGGGGAGACCTAGTTATAGGAATTTGCCTATGGGTTTTAGGGTGTCATGGGTTGTGAGAACCAGGGGGTGTCTGGGACCCAGATGGGGGGCTCCGATGTGTCCAAGGCTGGGCTGTAGCCGGGCAGGCTGGACAGGAGAGGCTGGGCCTGGGGAGGCAGGGCCAGGGCAAGGTTGGCTTCCAGGCTGGACGATTCCAAATGCATGGATAGGCTGCCTCCTGAGCTGCAGGATTCAGACGAAAACCTCACCCGCGTCCCAGTACCTGCGGAGGAGGCTGGTTTAATTCCATTCAGCAAATATTAGTTCAGCATCGGTGGTGGGCAAGGCCCTTCTGGATTCCCTGGACCACACGGCAGCAGGGAAAGGGGCTTCACACGGCTCCGTCCCATCCCTCAGGGAGGTGCTCCGGAGATAGCGTGTGCATGTGTGTGGCGGAGGTCAGTTTCACACAGACCACTCCAGCCCTCGCCCCTGGAGCAGGATAGGAGCCGTGGTGCCCATAAGCCCGGGATGGTGGCGGTCACAGGAGGCCGCGGGGTGAAGAGTCCTTCGAGGTGATGCGGACACTGCACGTGTCCCGACAACTGCACGATCAGCGGTCCTGTCCCCGACCACACGCTCTTCACTGGCCAGCGTGGCACTGCCCGCTTGGGAAGCAGGGCTGAGGCCTGTCCTGGGAGTTCGCCACCCTCTGGGAGTTGCCCCGCTGGGCACACCGCCTTTGGCCTCAGCGACGACTTCTCGGAAGTGATCCAAGACCTTGGGACACTCGGTGAGGAACCTGCGCCGCATCCTTTAGAATTGTTGTTTCCCACCAATCTTCACCTCATTTGGAGAACATTTTCCCTAGACTCGCCTCACGGAATCTTCTGAGAGCATTCAGCTTAGTTTTCCTAGGAACGACACATTTCTTTCTTTCCAGCTCGTGTTTCTTGGTTTATGTCATATTCCGTGATGATGAGAACAAGCAGAAACTGTTGCAAACAGGCTGGGAACCAACATTATGGACACTTGGATCACTGACCGCCAGAGGGGACCCCCAGCCCCCTGAGGACATCAGTCCTGAGTCACTGGAGGAGAGGTGGTGAGGAGAGCACTGCCGTGCCCGGGAGGAAAGAAACGGGCCCAACACCGGGAGCCTGAGTCCCGCTGGGGCCGAGCAGATGTCAGGGCCCGGGTTATGGGGGGCCGGGTGGTGGTGTGAGAGGACGGGCGGGGGTGCCAGGGGCTGCAGGAAGCAGGACACGGGGAGGGGTTAACAGCAGACAGCAGGCGGGTGCAGTTAGGGCTCCAGTTCTACCCTCCAGCCCCAGACAGTGCCCGGGAGGGAGGCTGGACGCCGTCCCCGAGAACTGCAGGGGCCCTAATGGGATCAAGGGATTAGTATTGATCCTGCGGCTGCTGCTCAGGACAAGCCAGATGCCAGAGCTAATCAGCTCCTGTCCAGTCAATCCACACTCCATTAACTGGCCCCAGGCCTCTCCTCCCTGGCCACTGCACCCACACCGGCTCCACGGGGGAGGGGGCAGGACACGGGGGCCTCTCCACCCACCATCTCTGTCCACTTCCTGCTCCTGTCCCCACCACCCGCAGGGGACTGGACACAGAGGGGTCCACAGCTCCTTCCACCCACGAGGAGGGTGATGCCCAGGAGGGCTCAGGGTTGGCCCTGCAGCTCACAGCCCTGCCCTGGGCAGGTGGGATTCATTTCTTCATAAAGCCGGTCCATTATCTCCACAGCAGCCTGTGGGGCAGGCAGGGAGGTTTCATACCCATTGTACACGCGAGGAAACCGAGGCTTGGAAGGGCCCAAGGTCCTGGAGTCAGCGGAGCTGCTCACATCCAGGTGCCCCATGCACAATGCCCCCTGCCTGCAGGCCGGCCCCCCTAGGGCCACCCCAGGAAGGGGCTCCCCAGCGGGCTTTCACGGTGGGGGCTGAGAAGGAGGGGTTCTCGCCAGGAGGCCAGGCCCCGCTGGGGCAGAAGGACGTCGGCTCGGCTCGGGCAGAACAGCTGTGGGTTTCTTTCGCCCGAGAGTCAGGAAACACAGCTCATCGGTCGTCTGTCTGAGGTGGCTCCCTCGTTTTCTTTCTTGGTTTTTCAGATATAGCCTTGGGATCAGGTTTGGATTCTTAGTAAAGAGTGAAAATGGGGGTCTGATCTGCATGGTCCCCCCTGCATCACTGCAGGAATTTGAATGGAACAAGCTATCAGCACCTGTGGGTTTACTGGAGTTCCCAAATCAGTGGCGTGGTCTTTGGGCAGAAGGGCGTCCACTCGTCCCACAGCCTCCCTGCAGGAGGGCTTCACCTCGGGGGTTTCCTGCTGCTGCTCTGGGCTGGGCCCGGAGCACACGGGTGACCCGCGGCTTGGCTCAAGGTGGGGACAGCGACCAGAGGGACACAGACCGGATGGAGAACTGCACCATCTGACAGTGGCCGGCTGGGCCGAACGCCCCCTGTGAAGAGCCACCACGCAGAGGGTCTTGGGGTGGCCGTGCAGGGCTGGGCGGGGAGGGCACCCAGCAGCGAGGTGCTGACGGGAGCCCTGGGCAGGCGGGCAGAGAGTGGCACGGCCGCGGTCCTCCCCTGGTGGTGGGGGGGCAGTGAGGGCAGGCCCGGCTCTGCCATCTGTGGACTGGGGAGCGGCCCCTGCATGGAGTCCAGCTTCTGGCCCTCGGCTTGGGGGAGGCTTGGTCTTGGCAGGAGCTGCCTCCCCGACCCCCTCTTCCCCCTTCCTCCCTGTATCTCTGTCCCTGCCCCCTTTTGGCAACCACGCCAGCTTTTAAGAGAACGTCACTGTCCCCAAGACAAGCACCCCTGTGTTCTCCCGCGGCCGACCTGTGGTCACGTGCTTACAGCTCTAACCACCCAGTTCTCTTCCATCTCCACCTTCCGTGGGTCAGGAGCCCAGCCGATGTGCGGGGTCCCCTGCGCAGGGGCTCCTGGAGGGCTGAACAGGCGCGCTTGCTTCCACGCCCGGGGTTGGGGGGCGGCAGAGGCCACTGCCCCAAAGTCACAGGACCGTGGGCGGCACTGCCCTCGGCTCCCTGCCCCGTGTCCTCGGCCAACATGGTCACCCACGCCCTGGGACAGCAGGGAGGGCACCCGGGGCAAGTCTGCCGCCGGGACGCGTCCTCCAGGACACTGTGAGACCGCAGGAGGGACAGCCCATCACCTTGACCACGTTCTCCTGGTCACAGGCGTGTCCACACTGAAGGCGTGGACAGCGGGCGTCAGAGGTCACGGGGACACCTTAGGGCCTGTCCAGCACAGCAGGGAGGCCAGGTCACTTCCCGACCCCAGCTCCCGTCTGGCCACGCAGCCGGCACACCCGAGGAGCTCCCCGTGGCCTCCCCCTCCCCCTGCCCGCTCTGGTCTCAGTCTCCTCCTCCAGCCTGGAGCTGTTCTGTGTCTGGAATGTTCCATGGACACCTTAAACACAAAAGAGACCCCACCGTCGTCTTCCTCCCAGAGCAGCTCCATCTTCCTCCTCGTCTCGGCGGCCAGCACAGAAACCCCGGGCCGTTCCCACTGCTCCCCGCATCCGCCGGGCCGTGCCCGGATGCTGGTCCAGGCCTGCTCTTTCCTCCACGGCCTCCCATCGAGATCTGTCTGCACAGCCCACCTCACTGCCTGGCCCGCCCCCCTGACGTGCCCTCCCCAAGACCTCCTGAGTCCCCCTCCGTGGCATCTGAGGCGCTCGGCTGTGCTGCCTCACCCCCCACTAACTGCATCCTCTCTGCTTCCCTTCCATCTCCTACCACCACCGTCCCTGACCCCACGTCCAGCCCGGCGCCTTCCCTCCCTGCAGCGCTCGTGAGAGCTCTGGACACTGGCAGACCTGCCTTGGTCCATCGGACGGTAACTCCCCTCCCACCCCGAGGTCTGGGCCAGCCCCAAGGCCGAGTCCAGAGACCCAAAAAGCAAGCCAGCCCGGCCCTCACGGCCAGCATCCCCTCATGTCCTTCCTCCCTGTGGCCTCTGACCCCCGCTGCCCCCTTTGCCAGGCCTCTGCCATGGCCCAGCGTGGGGGCCTGTGTGTCCCTGGGCCCGCTGGCTGCCACGGGGTCCTTGCCCTGTGGAGCCCCGAGTACCAGCTTCGTCACTGTGCCCCCACCCCCTGCCCGCTTGACTCCACCCGACTGGCCCGACGGCAGCGGCCGCGGCACCTGCTCTCCCTCCTCCTGGACGTGGAACTTGTAGTTTCACTCAGGAGTGTGGCTGGGGCCGAGTCCATGCTGCGAGCTCCACGGGGCCACCCTCTCTGGGTGACGTCACAGGGCTGCCCGTTCACGGCTTCACACACGTGTGCATGCATGTGTGCTCGTGGCCAGCACCCTATCTGAATGAGTGCACACGTATCTGTGGGCCCACGCGTGGGTCTCCAGTCAGCCAAAGATGAGCTCTCGAGCTGACCCAGGTGGGCTTCTTTGTGCCCGCAGCACGATCCCGGGGAGCAGAGGGCTCCACTCGCGGCTCCTGGGACCGTCTCCCTGCCCCCCGGCCTGCCCCCCGTCCTCCCGTGCCACAGCTAAGCAGCACCGGCAGGTAGGCCGCCCTGGCACAGGCCGAGGCCCCGCCCGATTCCAACACGGTCACAGCAAACGCCCTGGACTGAACACGCCAACCTTTCCCGCCAGCGCCCAGCTTGCTGCGTCGCCCAGCATCATGTGAGGGGTGGGGCAGCTTGGGACACAGTGACACCCACCGGATCAGGCCAGTGCCTGTGGGGGCAGGAGCCGAGGGCTCCGCAGATTCTGATACGAGACAGACGGCGGGGCTGGCGCACCGGACGAGCAAAGCCAACAGCTTCTAGTGGACCAGGGCGGCAAGAGCCACCGGGCGGCTGGGCGGGCCTCCCCTCCTGACCGGCCGCCAGCATGGGTGGGAGCGGTGCGCTCCCTGCCGAGGCTGAGGACACCAGAGCTCAGAAGACGGTGGGGCCCTTGCACCCTGGGCTCCGGGAGCTGGGGTGGTGCAACCGGGTCTCCTTGACCCCCCTCCACTGGGGAGGCCCAGGGAGGCTGAGAAGGGCCCAGGGCTGCACTGCCTGGGGGGTATGGAGTGCTGGCTGCAAGGACGGTCCACAGCGTGGAGCCTGGCACAGGTCCTGGGGACCCTGGCTGGCCAGTGAGCAGGGCATGTGGTCTCAGCAAGGCCAGGGGACCAGAACTAAGCAGGCTGGGTAACCTGGAGGTTCTGGCCCTGGAACTGAGGGTGTGATGCCCGGCTGGGCCAGGACGGCTGTGCAGGGCCGTGGGCGAGGCTGGGATTCGGATGCCCTGGAGGGGTGTGAGCGGCCGAAGGCAGTCTGTCCCCACTGCACCGTCCCCTGCCCCCGGGCTGTGCAGCCTCCATTTCCTCTGGTGCTGATGGCGAGCAGTTTGGGGTGGGGTGCTGACCGGGGGAGACCACCTGGAGCTCTGCGCCTCCGGCCATATCCCTCCCCCTTCGCAAGCTTTCCCAGGCCTGAGCATTCAGCGTCCACACAGCGAACGGCCAGCCCGCATCCTGCGAGAGCTTGTCGGTTTTCGTGTCTGTCCGCAGCCCCCAAGCCACGGACTCCTCTGGATCCACCCCAGGCCTGGGCCAGACACGGAGCAGGGGCTGCACCAGTGTCCCTGCGACTGAGTCCCTTCTCGGCGACTCTTACCAGGCCACTCTGCGATCAAATGAGGCGTCCATGGAAAACACTATCACGGCGCCTGGCCCACAGGGAGCACCACGAATGCTGGGCGACGTCAACTGTAATAGAAATTATAGCAGCAACCATGTTGTTTGAATCCAGCCGAGTCCAAGTGTCTGGAAGAGAAAGGGAAGCCAGGGCACCTCAGCTCCCCCCGGGTCAGCACTGACCGGCCTCTGGGCAGTTCTTCTAGCAGATTCCTCCCTCCCAAGGACAAGGCTGTGCTGAGGAGGGTGGTCCATGGGGCGTGGGCTCCGCGGCGGTGTGATGAGCGGGATGTCCGGGCTCCTGGCCGCGGGCTGCCTGCCGTGGGCTCACGCAGCTCCCTGGGTGGGCACCACTTTTCTGTTCCTCTTTTACACATTTGGAAACTGAGCTGGGCCTGCCCTGGTGTTGGGACACCTTCCTGTCCCCCCGCATTAGTCCTGTGTCCCTGCCCAACCTCCAAGATTCGCACCCAAGGCAGGACCGGGGATTTCGGAAGGTCAGGGGTCCCCCGTCTCTCCTCCTGTCTCCAGAGCTGTCAGAGCTGCGGTTCTCCTCCTTTGGGCTGAGCTTGGCGGTGTGGGACCATCGACCCCGAGCTGCCCGTTTCATGCCCTTTCCCCCTGGAAGCAGGTGAGGGCTCCCGGAAAGCTGCTCTCACCACCTCTGTTTCCTGTTACTCCTGCCGGGTCCCTCGTCCCCCCACCCCTGCGTGTCAGCTGCTCCCACTGCCTGATGAGAGACAGTTCAGGGAAAGTGTTGCAGGAGGTGCAGGGGGTCCAGCCCAAGAAGGCCTGTGAGCCCGAGTGGGCAGCACGTGCTCCCCCTGAGAGGCATGACGGATGGAGGGTCCCTAAGCTCGGCCCCCAGACGGTAGATCCCGCCGACACTCTGTCTGTTTTACAGGCCATGCACTATACAGCCAGCAGCAGGGCAGCACGACGGCTGAGACGGGGCTGAGCACCGCGGAGCTGCGTGCAGAGGGGCTGGCCCTGCACACAGGGCTCCTGGGTGAGCAGGGCTCCCGGCCCAGGGACAGGCTCTGCGAGGAAGGGTCCCGGGTGGGGTTCTGGAGGGAGCAGGGCAGGCGACCCCACCTGGTGCCTCTGCCTGGCATGCTCTTCCCTGGCCGGGCTCCTGCCCCACCTCTGGGCTGGCCAGGAACACCCTCCTGGGGACGGTCATGAGGGCTGGGCTCTAGGGACACGCGTTTAGTACTGGACAGGCGGGGGAAAGCAGGGCTCCATCCTCCCTGCTCCTCATGGCACCTGGTACTCAGAGCACAGAGGCGTCTGCAGCCTCCCGGAGGGAAGGGCAGTGGGGAGACACCACTGTTGACCACTTCTGCCCCACAGTCTGGCATCAAGTGACCCGCCAGCCTGATGACCAGGCAGACAAAACACATCCACACGGTGCGATCCAGCCCGAGCGAGGACGAAGCCCTGACCCCTGCTCCGACGTGATGACCCTGGAGGACGCTGCACTCAGGGAGGGGCAGGCGCAGCCCGGCTAAGCCCATGTGACCCACTTACAGAGGTGGGTAAGTGGTCAGACTCACAGGGACAGAAAGCAGAAGGGTGGCTGTCAGGGCTGGCGGCGGGGGGTTGAAAGGGTACAGAGTTTCCAGTTTGCAAGATGAAAAAGTTCTTTAAGCAGTTATCCCTGCTTAGAGACAAGACATGAGGGGCACAGAGAGGTTAGGCGATGGCCCAAGCCACACAGCTGTGCGTGGCAGAGCCAGGATGTGAGTCCAGCAGCCCACGCTCTCAGCGCCTCACTAAACCAGCTTTGCAAGATGGAGATGGATGGTGGCATGACACCGCGAACGTACTTAATGCCAGTAAGCACTTAAAAGCGGTTAAGATGGTACATTTTCATTTTACTTTACGTGTTGTTTTTTTTTTTTTAACTACAGAAACGAATCTGTCAACCAGAAGTTCTGGTTAGATGGGTCAGCAATGACCCATCCAGACACCAGGGGGGCATAAGAGGGCTTTCCTTGCAGCGGGGCTGGGTGGGCACCTGTGTGTGGTCCCAGTGCGTGGCCCTCCTGCTGGCTGTCACTTGGGAGCGTTACCGTGAGGAAACATGCACAGGGCACGCCTGGGGGACGCAACCCCAGGGGTTCCAGATGAGCTGCTAGGAGTGAGCAAGACGTGGCCGGAGGATGGAATGCACACACACACACACGTGCACTCACACGCATGCAGGCATGCACACGCTGGAACACACAGGCACGCACACGCAAGGCAGCCTGCTGGGTCTCCAGCCTTGGGTGTGGGGAGGGGTGGAGGCTGGAATGCTGGTTCTCGGAGGGAGATTTACAGGAGGGAGAGGAAGTTAATATCGGCAGGTGATGAGTTAGGTGAGTAATGCTTCGGCTTTAGTTCAGAAGCTTTCTGAGGGAAAAAGAAAAGCACCTGCTCAGAGGCAGTACGGCAACCCAAGCAGAGCCGCCTGGGAGCAGAGCGGGCCCGGGGCCCAACGGGCAGCCCCGCTGTGAGCCGGTCCGTCCTTCTGCTCCGTGCTGTGCGGGGAGGGCTTCCCCGGAGGCCTGGTGTGGCCACTCCACTGGCCGCACCTTCCAGTAACTGGGCCTCCAGGGATGCGGCCTGACACCCCAAGTCCACTCTGACCTCCAAGGGCATCGGGTCAGTGACGGGGGAGGGGGCTGAGGACGAGCCTGGATTTCCTCAGGCTGCAGAGGCCGCCCGGGGGACCCCAAACAGCTAATGGGGACCCAGGGCTTCGGGATTGGGCTGAGTGGAGCTGGGAGCCCCCAGAACCGGTCTCGAGCCAGCGAGGGCCCCGATGGCTCACCCAGCCTGAGGATTTCCAGGCTGACCTCGCCCCTCTGGTCAGAGTGTGCAAGCACATACCACGCAGGCTGATGATTCACGGGTTTAATCAAGGTTTCCAGTGTATTTTTAATGCGTTGCCTGTGGCCTGAACCAGCTGACCTTCCCTGGGGCCCTGTCAGGATAGTTTAGCTGGGTCCTCCTGGGCCAGCTATCATGGGAGGAGAGCGAAGGCCTGTGCCGGCTGGTGGGGGAAAGGAGCCCGGCTCTCAGGGTGGGCCTCTTACCCCGAGCCTGGGGGGCTGCTCCTGTGGTCCTGCTGCCTGTCTCTGTCCTGCCTGTCTCTGTCCACAGGGGACCTGAGAGAGGGAGGGGTGGGCATTGGGAGACTCAGGTCACAGTCTGGGACAAGGCACCAAAGTGCTGTGTGACCTGAAACAGGAGTGGACCCTCCCTGGGCACCGGCTTCCTTATCTGCAGAAAGAAGGAAGCACCTACAGCCACAGAATCCTAATCCCAGGCCAGGCCGTCTGCTGGCCTCAGCGCTAGTCCATGGCTGCGGATGCGAATTCCTGCTCCCAGATCCGTTCCCTCTTCCCTTTGCCTTCTCGGCTGGTGGGCTCCCCACTCCTGCCTCCTGCTCCTGGGGCGTCCGTCATGGAGAGCTTACCAAGGGAAGCGGCGTAATCGCGGTGGGAAATGTTCACATGCTTCATGCTCCTTTCATTTCAGATGAGGAGATAGAGGCTCCTGAGATTCTGTCACCCAGAGAGCGGCCGACACAGCTGGGCCTGGAACCGGGCTCAGCCAGCTGACCGCTAATCCCGTCTGGCCCAGGGCCCCTCTCGCTCCGCTGGACCTTAGGTCCAGGGCTGGGAGCCCAGGCAGAGACCTCACGTCCCCACCGAGATGCTGGCGGAGGCCGGAACCCCATTTGCTCCTTTTACCTTGAACACACGGGGGCTAAGGAAATGCTCTTTGGTGGGAGGTGCGTCTGCTTCCCTGGGGATCTGGCAGTGTTCATCTGCAAAGGCAGACACACACCCCACCTCATTTTCTGTCCCCGGAGAGAGGTGCAGGGCTTATTAGCCGGCCACGCCCCCATCACAGGGGAGGAAACCGAGACTCAGAGTGGCTGGGAGACGGAAGCAAGGCCACACGCTGGGCCCCTCGGCACGCCTGGCACCAAGTAGGCTGTTCCCTAAGTGTCTGTTAGGTGAAATCTTAACTAAATGAGTAATAAAAAAAAATTGCTAAGCAAAGCACTCCTCACGTTCTAAGTGAGTAACATGATTAACTGTAATCCTCATTCCTGCCTCACAAACATCCTGTTATCCCTGCTTAGAGACAAGACATGAGGGGCACAGAGAGGTTAGGCGATGGCCCAAGCCACACGGCTGTGCGTGGCAGAGCCGGGGTGTGAGTCCAGCAGCCCACGCTCTCAGCGCCTCACTAAACCAGCTGTGTAGAGCCCGGAACAACACTTGCCAGGAGAACTTGGGGACGCTGGGCACATCCTACGTGCACCCACGCCATCCAGTATGGTGGCCACAGGACACGTGTGCTACTGTGCTCTTGAAATGTGGCTGGTGTGGCTGCGGGATGCCACCAGGGAGGGAGAGCAGCCGCCCCACGTCCAGTGTTGGGCTCTAAGGCTTCTGAGCGCTGGTTAAATGAACAGCCCAGAGTCCTGAGCCTAAAGACACTCATGGCCTCCGAGGACAGATTGTTCAACTACTTCACGCAGAAGGAAGCAAGACGGGAGAGGAGTGAGGGGGAGGTGACCGCATGCGCCCAGGCTTGCATGGGGGTCAGCAAGGACCCGCAGACCGGGTCCCCTCCTAATACCCACAGCCCTGCCCTCTGGTCTCTGCTCCCCCTGCTTCCCTCCCCCCTCCTCATGAAGCAATAATAACGGCTCACGTCTTCTACCTGCAGGGCAGGAGAAACCCTGCTGACAGCTCTAATACTGCAGGCAAGGCTCATCGCCAATCCAGCCAACTCTTGGAGGTCCAGACTGAGACTCCCCACTTTTGGGCTTATCGGTGGCAAAGCCCTAATCCCTGCCAGGCGCTTGGCTGGAAGGCCGCTGTCCCGCTGTCAGCTGGTGTGCTCAGGGAGTACAGATTCATTTTAATATTGGCTGAAGCTAAACCTCATTAGAAAAGTAAATTTGCTGTAGCTGCGGAAAAAAAAGAAAAGCAACCCACACAGTCCTTCCTCCTAAAGCTAAACCGGAAACCTGATTTGATTTTGGATTGTTTGACGCTTTACGTCCCCAGCACTGGCCCAGAGCCTGGAACACAGTAGGTGCTCAGTGAATGTGTGTGGAAGGGGGCTTTTGAGCGACTTCCGCCCACTCTGCCAGCTTCTAGCACGGATACCAAGAGGCCACCGGCCTGGGGTTCTCGTCAGTTGTGTGGATTTTTGGGGACAACCACTGTCTGAGACGTGCAGTGACCACACTGACCACCAATTAGACACGGGACCCATGTTGCTGCCATTCGGCAAGGAGACACCAAGCATGTCTCGATGCAGAAGCATGGCAGGGGCTGGACAAGCCCCAGAGTCCGGAGGCGTGGGAGTCTGAGGGGAGAGCCGGCAACAAGGCCAATGTGACCGGCCCCAGAGTGGGCCAGAGAATTGCTACTCCAAATTCTAGAGCCATCCAGACCCCAGAAGAAGGTGGGGGGAGGTGAACGCAATGCAGATGTTACAGTAACATCCACCGAGCACTTCACCTACAAACAGCCTGGTGGGAGAGGCTCCTGGATTTATGGGCCTTTGGGAAACCAGGGCTTACAGGGCTCCGCTTTTCCCGAAGTCCACCCAGCTGGTCACAGAGGGGCTGAGGCTGCCTCGGCCTGGCCAAGCCTGTGCCCTGCATGGCACTACCTCCCTGCCCCCCACCCCACGCTCTCAGCAGGGTCCCCAAAGGCCTTCTGGCCTGGAGGTGCAGGAAGGAGGTTTTCCTTTTCCTTCTCCCCAGGTGCTGGATCCCCCAGAGTCCACTGTACCCCGGGGCCGGGAAGGGTGTGGGGCAGGCACCAAGAGATGGGTCTCCCTGAGAGTCCCAGATCTCACAGCCTGTCCCCCTTCTGCCTAAGGACCTCCCTCTGAACCCCACATTCATCCGAGCCTCGGGAAGAGCCCTCCTCAGTAGGCCGTCCCCCCTGCTCCATGGAGGGCCTCCTGCCCTGGCTGATGGCTGCCGGGGGGGGGGGCATCCTGGAAGGAGGCCCGAGGCTGGCCCACCCGTGCCCCTGGGCCCCCGTCATCCGTGCCTCCGTCTTTGTCTGCTGTCTCTCGCACGCTTCCCTGCCTGCCTCAGGCTCTCAGATTCTCTCTCTTCCCCAGCCCTGCCCCTCTCCCCCTTCAGTTCTCAGCAGAGGGGAGTGCTCAGGCCTCTCCACCCCAGCTCAGGCCCTCCTCCGGCCAAAGCTGAACCAACACGCTCCCTGATCCTAGAGCCTGGCTCGGGGCAGCTCACCCTGCCGAACCCGCCACGCTTGCAACGCTCCTGCCCTGCCTCATACGCCGTGCCACGACCAGACAGGTACAGCCGCCCGGGGCCCCTCACCCCTCGCCCTTCAAAACTACGGTGGGAAAATGCAGGTCCGTCCAGAGGCCCGATGCCGGGGACAGGGCAGGCCCCACCGGCATCTTCCTCTGGAGCCCCTGGTCTCTGCCTGTCCCCATGCTTCAGGTGGACGGTCAGTGCCTGCTGGTCCAGAAACCTCTGTGCACGTACTCAACCCAGCACCTGTGAGCCTCCAACAGCGTGAACAAGGAGGGATCCCCCAGCATCTGCGGGTCAGGTACAGAAACGTGCACAGCAAGCCACTCGGCGCCGGTGCTGAATGGGGCACAAATCCATCAACCCTCCCTGTTCCATAACCGGGGCAAGCCTTCCCGCTCCCATCCAAAGGGGCACAGGGGAGTGCATGCAGCTCCAGAAACTTTGGGGGTGATGGGCATGGACTGGGCACAATGGATAGTCTCTTTGAAGGTCTCACGGGGAAGGGTCTTTGTTCCAAACAAAGGAAGGGGGGGACTTGACGTTTGGCCCAGTACGGGCAGTAGCCGTCACCAGCTAAGCAGGTTTGGGAGGAAATGTCTCAATCTCTGTGGTGAGGGACAGAAGGCAAATCTCAGAGGACCCTGGAGCCACCGTCCTGTGAAGCCACGCGCCCCACGACGCCAGTAACTTACGCAGCTGTGCCCCGTTTCCACACAACCACACTGGAGGTACCACAGGCTCTGTACTGGGACATCCGTGCCCAGTCCTTTGAACTGGTACATGTCGCACAGCCCAAGCTCCCGATGGGTACCCCACCCAGACTGGTACCCACGCAGGTAGGGCTGTCCCCACCAGCCTGGGGCGACCAGCCGTCCGCAAGGCTGGCTTCAGCGTCCAGTGCAGAGAGCTCCCCGGAGCCCCTGAGACCCAGTTTCTACAAGAATCCAGGCAAAGGGTGCCCAGCTGAGACTAGGCCTGGCCAGGGGAGGTCGGGGCAGGGGGGCCGGTTGGGGCCTTGTTTATGCATCTGTGTCTGGGTGGGTGCGGTCTCTCCGACCTCAGCTGCTGGGTCCTGGGCTGTCCCCAGGCACAGTTAGATCCCTGGCCTCCTACTCCAGTCTCTCCTGCCTCACCTCTCTGTTCCTTCTCAGAAGTTGCGGGCTCTGGCTTGGGAGGGACTAGGACCCCAGGCCGGAGCCCGGCGGCGGAGGGCGGGTGGTGAACTTGGTCGTGCCTCCCCCGCCCCCTGCACTGTACGTCCTAAGGACGCTGGGTCCTCTCAGCACCGCTCAGCCCCTCAGCCTCCCGGCAGAGCTTCAGAGACTTAACTTGCCAGTGGCTGGAGCCTCAGAGCTTGGGGACGACGCTGGGGAGCCGCTGCGGCGGGTGCTGGCCCCCGGCTCCCGGCCACCGGGAACCACCTGCTGAGGTGGGGAGGGAGGAACCAGCGAGCTAAGAGCCCGGCCGGTTGTTGGAAACTGCCGAGAACCAGCTTCCCCTTCCCGCCGGCCCGAGGAGGGCAGGCATCGCCCAGGTTTGGTTTCGCAGCCCCTCGGCGGCGGCAGCGCCTTCCGCCCCGGCCGGGTCCCCAGCTGGCTCTCCAGCCGCCCCACTGCACGCACAGCCATACACGCGCGCGCACACACACACACACACACACACACACACACACACACACACGGGCGCGCGCATACGCGCTCGGGTGGACATGGCGCGGGGACCGATGCGGAAGCATAAAGGGGCTCTGTGCGCGGCAGCGCGGGCACTGACCTGCGGCGGCGAGTCCGGATCGTCCCCGGCGCGCTCCATCGCGGTGGCGGCCCCTACGCGCCGGCCCCGGGGCCCCCAGGCTGTTGGCCCGGGTCGCGCGCGCCTCCAGCCCCGGGGGCTCTCGGGTTGCGGGCCCCCGGGGGCCCCTTCATCGCTGCGGGGTCCGCGCCGCCCGCCGCCCCGGCCCGGCCCTTCTGCGCTCGGCGAGGCGGAGGCCGAGCCCGGGAGCGCGCGGGGGGCGCGGGGCGGGGAGCCGGGAGGGGAGGCCGGGGGCGCAGAGAAGAGCGGGGCGGGCGGGCCCGGGCGCAGGGCGGAGGCGCGGGCACACCGGGGCGCGCGGCCGGAGCCCAGCCGACCGGGCCGGCGCGGAGTCCCCTCGGCGGCGGCGGATGCGCCCGGGCGGCCGCTTCTGTGACAGCGCCGCCAGCCCCGCCCCCGCCCCGCGCCAGCCCCGCCCCGCCTCCGCTCCCCGCCCCGCCCCCGTCCCCGCCCCCGCCCCGAGCGAGCGCAGGCAGCCGGCTGGACCCGCACAGCTGGTGGTCGGTACCACCCTCGCGGGCTGAGGCGGGGCGCGAGGAGGGAAGGACCCCGGAGTGGTACCACCCTCGCGCCCTCCCCGGCCGAGCCGGCCCCGGCCCCTCGCGCTGGAGCTGGGCTGCGGGCGGGGCGACACCGCCAGGCCTCGCTCTCGGGAGTTAAAACCCTCCAACCCCCACCCCGCCTCCATCCAGGCCGTTCCTGGCGCCCAGCTTGGCAGCCTTTCTCAAAGGGTGATTGTTTCCGGGCTGGGCAGTTGGGGGGCGGTTCTCTGGGACAAGGAGGCAGAGCGGGAGAGTGGGGAGGGTGGGCCCCCCCCCCGCTTGGCTTCAGGCACCCGGAGAGGGAGGTGGCTGGTGGGGGCGGGTGGTACCTGCCCGGATACAGGGTGCCTGTGGGGTGGAGCTGGGGGGGTCCTCGGCTGTCGGGGCACTGCTGCCTTGTCGAAGGCACGCCAAGCTGCTGTGGGTCAGCCTCCCCACCTCCCCCTATCAAAGGACCCTGGACTTTCCAAAGAGAAGGCAGCAGGCCATGTGGGGGTTTGGAGAGAGGCTGGAAAGGGATAACAGGAGCAGAGAGGAGCAAAGGGCCAGCAGGTATCCGGAAATGTCAAGGGCTCCTTGGGCCAGGAAGCCCCTGCATGTTCCTTGCTTGCGTGTGCCCCGTGGGCTAGGGGTGTGAGTCCTATGCGTGCGCATGAGAATGTATGGGGTGCAGCTGTAGCCCTCCGTGGAGATACTGCCAAATGCTCTTTTGTCAAGTTGCCGGAGACTTAGAGGCCATCCTTGTATATGTTTTGAGGTTTTGCACTCCCAGCGGTCCTTCTCCCGGACATCTGTAGTCAGGGCCACCCTGGTCCTCCTTGCAGCCCCAGGAAGGCCAGCTCCAGTAGGTGGGGTTCTGGCCCCAGCGGGACCGGAAACATGTCAGTGCTTTTTAGTTGCTCAGAGGCCTCCTTCCCTCACTCGGTGACTGACTCTCGACCCTCTGTCAGGTGTTTCTGGATCAAAGTGGTACCACTGGGCAGTGTGTCTCTGTGCATTGGGGGACCCCTTCCCCGTCACCTTCTCTGGCCTGATCAGTACGGAGCCAGGCCCTGCTTCTTGTGCTGAGTATGTGAGGCAGGTGGGGCTCGGGTAGAAGCAGGGGTAGGGGCTTCACAATTAGCTGCTTTGGTCAAGATCTTGAAGTGAGGAAAGGGTCCCACCGAACATACCGTCTCAGGGACATTTGAAAATATAGTTAATTACTACCTCTAGGGACAATTGTCCCTTCCTCCACTCCCTCTTCCACCCTTGTGTTTAATGGCCCTCTATGCCATCAGGGAAGTTCTGCCAAATCTAACCTGAGTATCTCCTGCTGCAGTGCAGGATCCTTTCTTCATTCTTGTAATGAGGCAGGAATTACAGCAAGTCCTACTCTGCTTTTTCCTTCCCCTGTTGGAATAATCCTTGCTCCTTGAGACTGCTGAGAGGCCGTCTCCTGATTCAGTGCTCTCCTTGCCTCCTCGAGGACAGTGGGGGTGGGGGGAAGAGGACCGTGCAGAGGAGCCCGGGGCCGGGGAGGGGGGGGCTGGCCTTCACTTTGCATGGATACCCACTGCCCCATTGGGTCATGTGGTACAAAGGGCAGGGCAGAAACCACCCGGAGACCTTTAGTTCTGCCCTCATCATACAGACAAGGAAGAGAGAGTGTGGAGAGTGGGTGTGAGGACATGACGGGGTCACCGCGTCCCTCCATCAGTTCCCCCAGGATGAGGCACTGCCCCCAGCTGCTGAGCTCGGGGGAGGCCGTGTGGAGGCCTGGCTTTCAGGCCGATTCTGAAGGCCCTGCCTGAGTGACCGCCTCCCTGGCCGCCAGTCTCTATAGGAGCAGTCAGTCGAGAGGTTGGACTCACTGTTCTGGTCCTGACTGCCGCGGCCAGGCCAGTGGGCCCTCTCTGCAGCTGTTCCCGCCTGCCCTCCCTTTGTCTAGCAGGAGGGGAGCCAGATGGGACTGGGCGGGGTGACGGGATGTACCCTCACCATTGTTGGAAGAACAACAGTGACAGTAAACCCTTTTCTAGGGACCTGTCTTGCAGTGTAGCCCCAGGCTCTGTTTATGGAATTAAAAAATTTTAATTTTTAGAGCCAACTTAACACAATAAAATAGGATTAAAATTAGCATGGTAAGGTTCGGTGAGGAGAGGACAGCTGCCATTAGTTTAGGTGGGAAGTTTTGGCAACACCCCAAGTGCGTGGACACACACAGATGCGCACACAGCTATGTGGACACAAAACATGCACACAGAGGCAGATACACACGCAGACACACGCACCTACGCCCTCTGATACCCCGCAGGCACATGCACATGCGTGGACCCCCGCACACAGGCAGACACACGTGTGCACACCCACCAGCCGCCACAAAGTGGTTGCTGAACGGCTGCCTTCCTGTCCGTTCCCTGTCTTCCTGTTGGCCTGTCAGGTCTGTGGAAATCTCTCCCTTCCACATGTGGATTTAGAGCCCTGGCTCCAGACATCTGGAGCAGCCCCTGGGTCTCCAGAATGACTGACCGTCCCCTCCGACCTCTTCCCCTGCCAGGACTGAGCCCCACTTCTCAGAGGCCCCCAGAGCCTAGTGCTAAAGTGTTTAGTATGCAAAGCCGAGTCTGTCCTCAGGGACAAGCCTTTATGTGTTTATTGTGTAGTTAAGCCTGACGGGAGCCCTGCCCCGCTCTGGTCCTGGCCCAGCTCCTACAATCTGCCTCCCAGAAGGGTCCCATAAAGCCATCATCTGCAATGCAAAACCCGTAGAACATCTGGAAGGGTCTGTGGGTTTTCTCCAAATCACCTGTGCCCTAATTTAGTATGAATAACAATTAGTTTGCTCGTATCAGCTAATTGTCCCCCTTGTGGGCTCCCTCTGCCTTGGCCCTCTTTCTGCAGGAGCTCTGTTTGCTCCTGATTTCTAAAGATGCTTCCTTTGCCGACAGCCCTTTCTGCTCCCCTGCCCCCCTTCACCCCCACCCCACCAGAGGTGCAGGAAAGCAGCTGAGCCGCTCCCTGCTGGGCCGCTGGGATCCAGTGCTCCCCTTAGCTGTCTCATTGCTGGGACCCCCATTTCTAGGAGCCACCCCCCGACCCGGAATCTACAGCAGTGGTGTTGCTGATGTGAGTGTGAAGGTCCAGGGAGAGCCCTCACCACGTGCTGCAGGTGCACAGGCCTCCCTCTTGGCGGGGGTGGGGGGGTGGGGGGAGGAGGCACAGCTGCCCCCTACCCAACCAGGGAGGCGGGGCGAGCCTTGCGGCATCTGGCGGGCACGCGTGAAATGCCCCCGGTGGCTCTGGCTGGCCGTGCACCTGTTGTTTTGGGTGGTTGAGCTCAGGGCCCGGAGAGAAAGGGAAGGAGGCCTTTTAACTCTCCTTCACTGGGTTGGTCTGAGCTCTGGACCCTGAACGTTCCTGCTTCCCGTGACAAATTGGAAATCATCCTTTGATCACCAGGAAGCTCAGCCGCCCTCCCCTCTCCCTCCCCTCCCGGCCATCGGGCTGGCATTCTTCCCGAGCTGAAGCAAACTTCTGCGTCCACAGGAAGAGGCCGTCCATGGCTTCAGACTGCTTCAGTGATGGAATTTTTGTCTCGCTTTGTTTTCCCGAGGCAGAGGGAAGTGTGAGAGGCGGCGGGAGGGCCCTGGACTTGGAGGGGCGTCTCCTTGAGGTGAACGTGGGAAGAGAAAGCAACCCAGGTGGCCCTTGACCTGCCCACTGCTCCCTGACTGCTCCCCAGAGCCCATTACCCCCAGTCCCTCTGGAGCCCCTTACGATCCGGGCTGGGGTCAGTCGAAGAGCAAGGCCTAGGTCCCCCAGATCCCCCAGCTCTGGCCCTGTGCTCTCTTCCTGCAGCCTCTCCGGATTCCCAGGCCCCAGGAGATGGACCGCCTTCCTCAAGTCCTGTCACACTTCTTCCGGTCTAACCCGCAGGCTCTTCTTGATGTGTGCATGCCTTCGTGTGCCCAGCTGACGCTACGTGCCCGTCATGAGCTCCTGTGTTTCGCCAGGCGCTGTTCTGGGAGCCAGGATGTAGCAGGAAATACAGCCGCTGGCAGAGTTAACTTTGATGAGGCCCTTTGTGTGTGCCAGGTGCTGTTTGGAGTCTTCACGGGCAGTAACGAACTCCATGACGTAAGGTATTGTCTGTGACGTGCTGCTTGTGCTCAGGTCCTGTTATAAACTTTATCTTATAGGTCAGGAATCTGGGGCGCAGTATTCAGGTGATTTAATCAAGATCGTGTGTGCAGTAAGTGACAAAGTTGTCATTTGATGCCGGCAGGCACGTTCCAGGACTCAGCGCTGCTCATCACCCGGATGGCAGGCGGAGAGCCGGGGAGAACCGTTGGAGGGGCTCTTCGCAGTCGAGGGCCAGGGAGGCCCCTGTGAGAGGTCATGGTCCAGCCGGGACCCACGGCTGTGTGTGGAGCTGGAGGCTGGGGCAGGAGTGGGGATGGCAGCCGGCAAAGCTGGGGGGAGGGGCTCCCTGCGTTTGAGAAACAAAATTGAGCAAGTGCCGAGGAGTGGAGACCAGGGGCAGCGCGGTGGGAGCTGGGGTTTGAGGACGCGCGTGTGTGCCTGACCCCCGCGCTACTGTCTTCCAGGGAGGAGTGTTCAGGAACACGACGGGTGTGGTCCTGACTCCCCTGCCCAGCCCCCCAACGGCCAGGGGGGGGTGGAGGTGCACATCCCAGACCTTCGGGGTCGGCAGAGCTTCTGCCGAAGTGACTCCCTGCCCCTGAGCCGACACTCACCCTCCGCCATGGGATTTGGAAGAGCTGGGGCAGCAGCCAGGTCTTCCCTATGGGAACTCCTTCATTCCTTCAGCCACCTGCCAGCAGCTCCGATCGGTGCTGAAAAGAGGGAAGCAAAAGCCCAGCTCCTGCTTTCAGCCCGATGGTCCCCTCCCTCAAGCCTTAGGTTTCTGTGTTTCAGCTTCGCCATCTGCTCCTCCCCACGTGAATCCCCTGGACTCTTCGCAAGGAAGGAAGAGAAATACGGAGGGACGGGTTGTCTGTGTGTGTGTGTGTGTGTGACAGGGGCAGACCGAGACCTGGGCAAGGGCGGCTACTGACAGCACACACAGGAGCAGAGGAGGGGCAGCCGTGGGCAGAGGCCCCCACTTTCTCTTTGTCGTTACCCAAGATGCTGGGTGTGATGACGTTCTGGGTGGGAGAGGAGGAAGAGGAGAGTAGAACAGTCGCAGGGAAGTTTCAGACTTAGAGGAGTGAGTTTTCTACCAGGCACCTTCTGAAAGAGAAGTTTTGCATTAAAAGGTTTGAGAAACCTTTTTGTGCTCAGTGTATCAGAAGCAGGTCTCTCTCCTCCCTCAGAATTCCTCAGGCCTGTGAATTCCTGTCTCCCTCCCTCCCTCCCTCTCTCTTTTTCTTCCTTCCTCCCTCCCTCCCTCCCTCCCTCTCTCTTTTTCTTCCTTCCTCCCTCCCTCCCTCTCTCTCTCTCTCTTTTTC